>NW_010222581.1:0-2288 GCF_000695765.1 Mesitornis unicolor | reverse complement strand
GAAGCGTACTCACAAAATTCACACTCTTCTCCAAGCCTTACTTCTGGAAAGCACAGTAATGTCACCACAGAGCCCTGCTCCTCCATCTCTCATTTCAAATGAATTCATGCAATTCTCTCACTGATCTTCCAAAGCTTAGATGAACACTTTCTTATGTTCATTATATAATTTTAACCTGTATTAGTTCAGCTCCAGGGCAGAAATGTGATTTAATTTCACTACACTGAACATTGCCTTACAGAAGCAAGGCAATTTACCTTAAACCTGATGCAAGGCTGATGATAAACACAGAAGACTGAGCAAAGGATGAAAACTGAGTTCATAGCAACCGTGTTAAGAAGCTCTGAGAAAAATAAATACCCCTCAAGGATTTCTGAAGAATAAATCCAAGTGAGCCAACCAGCAGCCTCAGCACCTGCCCAGGCTTTAGTATTTTCCACTGCAGCCACCACATGCTGGAGCTCGAATTAGAAGACAATCTTTTCTGGCAACATTTGAAGTCTAACAGCTGTCACTTAGTTTTAACTTGAAGAGAAAGTAAAAGAGGAGAAAGAGAAGAGGAAGCCCATGGCCACCAGCCACATCAGCATCGCTTCTCCTTTTGCTCTCTGCACTGCCTCAACAGATGCTTCCCAGTGCTGCTCTAATCCCTCAGCATCTCCCACTGGTCACGTTTCCTGCTTTACTTGCCCAATTATCTGCTCCCCAGTCCCCATGATACATCCAGTGGAACATGGCCCACAGAGTAACTGGGAAACACTATCTCAGAGGAACCCTTTCAGAGTTCATCCTCAACAACCATCACCTCTAAAGAACAGCGCCTTACATCCAGAAGTCTATCTTGTGCTCTTCTGGTTGGAATGATATTAAAATTCCTCATTTTCTCAGAAGCCAAGTTTGAGAAACAGGTAATTAGAGCAAATGCATACCTGTTTAAGCAATAAAGTCAATCACCTGGGTCTTTGCACCCAGCTGTGGAAAGCAGGTATTGCAAACCATAGGAACATTTTTTTAATACTTAAAGATCTTACAGACATAAGACAACTGTTCAAAATCTGCTTAGGCCCATGATATCAAACCAATATCTGCTGCGTTGCGAAGACAGCAAGACAGGAATCATCTGAAAAGGACAACTGCAAACCACAAGTCCAACACTTACAATATTAAGTATGGCCCAACAAAACCATACTGAGCTGCTTTCAGAGGAATTATACTTTTATACTCATGTATATACCCTTCCTTTCTCTGGCACCGAACAGTTTATAAAAATGAAATTAGTAGTGCCTTAAAGATGATGGTAAGATGTTAAATTTGCTGTTGCAAAAATAATCCTTGCTTACTAAAGTTGCTTAATGCATGCGTTTTCTAAATGGAGGGTCCACCACATTCTCAGCTTGTATATAGGCTAAACATTGCTCTACAAAAAAGGGCTTTTTTGTAAAGCTTTGCCATCCTCATTTCTTTTTCTATAAATGGGGATTGCAAAGCAAAAATAGAACAAAGCTCAGATCCAAACCTTCCCTCAGTCACACCAAGGTAAGAAGAAAGTACCAGCACTGCAAAAGGAAGGGAAGTAGGTACCATTTATTTATGGATATATTCAATACGTCTTTTCAAACACAAGCAAGAGCTCTACTCAGCTCTCTAAGACTTACATAACCAAAGATTTTGGTACAAAATTGACTAAAATTCACAATACTATTTTCCTTTCAATATAATTGCTGTTGCATAAGATGTCATGATGTACTCTTCAGTTAAATTAAGTTCTTCCATTAAATAACACCAACCAAATAATGGCTTCATAGAGGAAACAGTCATTCATCTCACGTCAAAGATCTGGCCATTTGAAGTGCCACTCACGATAGAGCTTTCACAATTTCAATACCTGAATGACTCATTAAACAGCCTTCTTTCTTTACTTCTACAGAGCAAAAGAAACAGCTCTTCCTTCTGTCTGCAGAGTAGAGGGTTGGGTTGTTGCTTTTTTTAAGTTAATTTGGTATTCACATGGTACCTTGTGTAGGTCACAGATACGGACAACAAGAACCACCAGGGCCTTTGCGTAGTAGAACTAAACATTATGATGGAAGCACATTTGTCTGTTAAAGCCACATTAAATAGACAGTGACTGCATATTTATTTAGGAAAACGTATCTCAACCAGAGTACGAGAGATTTTTCTTTATTACCTGGTCGTAGTGTATACAGGCCTTTCACAATATTTGCCATGGTTGAAGGAGTTATTTGAAACGGCGTTGACTGAGCTTCCAAAAGTAAAGCTGAAACAGA
>NW_010222580.1:0-2278 GCF_000695765.1 Mesitornis unicolor | reverse complement strand
CCTGCTGACATTAATTGAAACTGGAGGTGCGAAGTGCTCTGGAGGCTGGGTCCAGTGAAAAACCAGGCCACATTCCCATCTTCACATTTTTCATGAGACTGAGACCTGCCCTGGATACAAATTAGACCTTGGTAGCAAACGGATATTTTCCTATCATATTCTTCAAAGAAAGTGAAGGGGCGGTGGGCAAAACTTTTCACCAGAAAATGCTTGTTTTTGAGGAAAAAACTTGAAATACTTCAGATCTGAGGTGCTAGCTAGTGAGCAAAGTAGTTTAGATGTGTCACACTCCAGCCATGTCTGCTGGGATGGATCAGTTCATGGAGGCATCCTGGGGCAGACCTGGCTGTGGCACCTAGTTCTGTGTCTGGTGGCTTCACTGATACTGAAGCACAGAAACATGAAGAAACCAGGCTGAGCACAGCAGCGTAACAGCATTTCTGAATCAAAATACCTTAGTCATCATCTGAAAGAACAGTGTACTTGTTAATAAGTTTTTTGCAACACTAAATTAAAATCTCAGTGGAAATCAGACACTGGTAAAATATTTAATAGAAGTTTAATTCAAACAATTTTCATCAGAAAATTGATTTCATTTCAGCCCAGAGCAAAACTTGCTATCTTGATTAAATGAGGAAGAAAAATATTTGCTGGTTGCTTGCCTCTCTCTGGTCCCTCATGTCTGTGGCTGTGTTCTTGTGGAGGGCAGAGGCTTCTTGCAGCTTGAGACCTCGCCAGCTACTTCATGACACAGGGCCGAGCCCAGACTGTTTATGGTCTATTTTCTCCAAGACCTCCAAGTCTCATTCTCTTTACTGGAGTGTTTTGAATGAGACATTTAACAATCACAGCCTTGACAGCTCTCCAAGCCCACCATCTCCTGGTTTCCTCTCATGTAAATGTAGCTACTGAAACACCATACACTTCACCTGAGGTAAATGTCTAAGCATCCTCTCCAGCCAAGCAGAGATGGGAACCTCTCAGAGAGCTGGTTCACTCATCTCTTTTAGGAGGGGATAATTAGAAGTGCCTCTCTTCATTTCCAAGAGGCAGAGGCTGACCTGTAGATGGGTGATGTCAGGTGAGATAAATCAGACCCAAACTGGGCTGAATTTTGAGTTTTATTCTCCCTGTGACCCCTTGCCAACTTCTTAGACCCAAAGGCCGATTGTATTTCCCTGAGGAAGAGAGCATTTTTGTAGACAGATGAAAGGGAACTGAGAAATGCAAATGCATTATTAACAGTAATAACTTAGCTTTCCTCACCCTCTTAAAAGCTACAACCTCTTCAGCGAGTGCTGGTGCATTAGCCACAATTTTGGTATTGTCAAATATTGAGAGTTTCAGTCCCGAATTGGAACATTTTCTAGACAGAGTAGTTTGTACAGAGCACTCACAGAAAAAGCACCTGCTTGCTTGAAACTGAGTCTCACTCATGCTTTACTTTGAGCAAAATTAGTCTTGTGGAGAAATCCTGCAGACAAAGGTTGGAGAACAAGAGGGTCCGTGACCTCTACTGCAGTTGCATTTTTAAAGGTAAGTCCTTGTGCATCTCATAGGGCTATAAAATGCTTATTGGTGTGTCAGGGGGCTGACCAGACCCCCTGGCTGCCCCCTGTGTTCAGGCTTGATGCAGCAACATTTTCTGCTACCGTGTCCTGTCCTATGTCCATCCCGTGGCCCCATGAGACAGGGGGAGGTGCACAGTGGCTGGAGGCTGCCCAGGGCTTCTCCCCAGAATCTGCAGCCCTGGTGGGAAGAACCACATCCTCCCTGGGACCAGGCCAGTCTGTGAGGAAACATGGCACCCAGAGCTCTGTCTTTCTGTCACTGAATTTACAGCCAGATTGCTCACATAGGGCAGCTCTGCCCTTGTGAAATGCAGGCTTGCCCCAGAACGGCCATGCATTTTCATGACAAGCCCTCAGAGAGATGCTGTATAATGATCCAATGTCATGGATAATGTATATTTCATGTTAGGGCTGTTACACCTCAAGTTTGCACACAAAACCCCTAAGCTTCATTCTCATGGTTACCAATGCGTCCACTGCATCCCTCAATAAAGTGCATTACAGTGGTGCCTACTGGAAATATTACACCTAAACTTTAGGAGACCGGGCCATTATCATACTCTGTTTTCACTGACTCCCTCAGTCTCCTCACAGGAAAAACAATTTCTTCTGAGCTGAAAGCTGGCTCAAAGGATCTCTCACAGAGACTGAATTTAATAATATTCACTGCAGACAGTTTTGACTTGGAGAAATACAAAATAAAACAG
>NW_010222579.1:0-2181 GCF_000695765.1 Mesitornis unicolor | reverse complement strand
GAAAGTGGAAGGAGCGAGGAGAAAATAACTAATAATCATCAGACTAGTACAAGAACAGTATTTGTATTACATAAAGTAGTTGTGTCTTTGTGTCTGCACAAAGGCCAGACATAATGGTCATAAAACCTGTGAAGTTGAGGAAGCTCAGTGAGGTCTTTGAGTAGATGGGAGTGGAATGATGGTAGCAGCTTGCGGAGTGGACAGGAAGAGGCAAAGGGTCTCTGGTGAATGCAGCATTTCTAAAAATCCAGCACAGGGAAATGCAAGCTAGCACTAAAATAAGTACAACAATAATGTGCAATAAATATTATTAATAATAACTTCTACAAAGACTAGCGTAACTCTCCCACACAAGAACGGTAGATGGATGCAAGGGAGATTTATTCATTTTAAAAGGGTATTTCAGAGAACACTTAGTCTTGGTGAGAGAGAAAAATGTGTTTGAACATCTCCAGCAACCCTGGAAACACTGGAGGCGGAGGAGACAAGTCCTGGCAGATGTCCGTGAAAATTTGCACATCTCCCAGTTTCATCTTTCATTAGAGTAATGTTCATCTTGCACATTTTGTTTTCCATAAGAGTACATCTGAAAGACACTGGAGGAGGAGTAGATTCATTTATTTGCTGCTTATATCTTTAAATGATATAGACATTCTCTTTTAAATCAGATTATTATGTTTTGTGTGGATTATTTGAGTTTTTCTCAAATATAATCATGCCTTAATGATTGTGTTTATAAATTAACTTGTTTAGTAGTAAGGAAAATGTGAATAGGTTGTTTCCAAGAAAGTGGAACTGTGA
Source organism: Mesitornis unicolor (assembly GCF_000695765.1). Lineage (NCBI taxonomy): Eukaryota > Metazoa > Chordata > Aves > Mesitornithiformes > Mesitornithidae > Mesitornis > Mesitornis unicolor. The sequence continues at coordinate 1,380 of NW_010222579.1, read as the reverse complement.
TATCAGCACCTTAAAATATCACTATTTCATGTATGTATGTAAATATAATTAGCAATAAGCTAAAATGCAAATATTTGCTCTCCATGGTTAGTAGAAGACATATGCACTCTTAGCAGCAATGTACTGCAGATCGTGTTTTCTTATACTGCATGCATTTGATGATTATTTTCACGTTTGGTACTGGTTTATCTTTCTATTTAGTTCCAAAGCAAACCAGAAAAGGTGATCTGAATGTTCCGTAGGCCTTTTAGGTAATGTCTGTGAAGTGTAAGGTTTATATCATGATGACCAAACAAATAATTGATTCAGAAAAACAATACTTACATTTATTGTGTGCAAGACATAATTCAAACAAAATTTTTGGATTTCCATTTTGGTGTTACTCAATAAGTTACTGGAGACCTTGCATGAAGTTCTGTCTGTAAGTTTGTAAGACTGATAATTCCTGAGATATAATGTGATTTTTCATTTTACAGTATTGAAGGATGTAAGAACTTCCTATACCAAAGGCCAGTTGAAGCAAGTATCCTGTCTTCAGCAGTGGCCAGCAGTGGGTGCTTATAACACATATAAGAATTACAAGTGTGTAATGAGTGTAAGGCCTTCTACTGTACAGTGGTTTTTCTTTTCATTTGGGTTTTTTTGGCAAGTCTGAATGTCTCCATTGTCTCTTCCTCTTTGCTTCTACTCCCGCTGCCTCCATGCTCCTTCCTTAATAGTGCGCTCTTTGATTTTTGGACCTCAGCCCAGCTTGGTGTAAGACGTCAGGTTTATAAAAGATGCATGGTGACTAAATTACTGAGAGATGTTGCCCTAGCATACCATTCCCAGCAGCTGGTGTTTTAAGGGGTTCCTGAAACAGAGTCTGCACACAGGTTACGGTATGTAGTACTGATGAATAAACTACAGCATCACATGCTTCTCTGACTTCTGAAAAACATCCAAGTAGTGTTCCAGTTCTCCTTTGCTGTGTGTCCTTGACAGTGAATTCCTTATACTAGAATGTGACCTGTTGTCTATGCATCCTTTTTTATTTGTACCATTGTTTTGGAGCTGTTTCTTTCTCTGGAATGTATAGAATGCCATATGAAAAGTTCTATACAGTAACAGACTAGTAATTAAAAAACAAATTACGCTGAAAATTATGAATTTCTGTATTCTTAATATGCCTTGTGTCCAAAGAAGATCAACACTAAATCATTAATTTTGGAAGAGGATGTCAAATCTTACTCAGCATGTTATTTTTCATAGTGGGTGAAATCTGAGAGTCCGATGCTGCTACATGGTCGTTTGGCTCTGGTAAATCATAAATTCTTAGTTCTGCTTGTAAGTTGTAGGAGTTTTCTAAATCACAGAATCACACACACACAGAATCGCTCG
>NW_010222578.1:0-2237 GCF_000695765.1 Mesitornis unicolor | reverse complement strand
GGACAGAAAATCTGAATAACTCGGTTCTGATTAGGGTGCTCCTACATTAGCAAAGAATTTGGTATTGCCTTCTTCGTGCACCCAAATTGGTTACAGCATCAGAAATACTAATATAAGAGTCTTTGTTCTCATCTTAGTTGCTTTTCATTATCCAAGGTAATGAAAATCCAATTGAAAACTGTAATGGAGTGTACCAGGAAAGGGGGAAAGGAAGCATAAAATTTTGCTTATTATAGATTAGCAGCTAATATCCAAGCAGACCAAAAGATGGAGAAAGATGTCATGCTTATCTTCTGTTTTCCTTCTGTGTCTCAAAACCCATCTATCACCTGTGATCAAGTTATAAAACTGCTCTTCTTAATGACTTAACAGCCAGGAAAAAATTCCACTCCCACACACGTCATCTATGGTAAAAAGCCTGCATAATTTGTGTCATTGAGTTTTGGCATATAAAGAATAAAGTATATCTTATCTTTATAATGAATGCTGTATTCTGTGATATTCTGCTGATATTATTCTATAAAAGCAGATTTTCAGTATTGCTGAAAATATCCTGTAGTAGTTAACCAATTATAAATATTGAAAATCTCTTACTGACATTCCAGAACAGCCAAACCTCACTAATTAACACTAATGATCAGAGAGATGAAATTAGTGAATAACTAAACAAATACATGAAAAAGGAAGGTAATGTATCAACAAAAGTTGTTTATTTGTTGAGAACAGTTTCTTACACAATGATTTATAATTAGAATCAACTAGAATTCTTTTTTTAATCACTATTTTGGCAAAATACTTCCACAGTGGCAACTACCAATCTGTTAAAACTGAGACATCCTGTAGTAACATCTGAATGCTTCTTTTTACAGAGAAAAAGTGTGCACCTTCCTAGCTCTTTGGCATCCTACCAAAGGTTACTGCCCTGTTCAAATTAGCGTCAGGCAGAAACACTGGACCTATCTCCAGATAAACTGGCAATCCCATACAGCAGAGTTCAGTGCTATCCAGATATTAGCTTGGGTCCCAGCTTCAATATCCGCACCATCTTTGCCCAGATCTCTGCCTAAATCTCATGCGAGCTAGCCCAGACAATGCTGAGTGCCATACCCATAGTTCGTCAGGTTCCCAACCTGCCTGGTTCAGAACAGCCCTGTGCTGTACTGTTGCATGCCCAGAGACAACCAGTGGCCTGGCAGCTCTCATTCAAGACTCCAGTAAATATTTGGGAAGGCCTGAGAGTACCTTCTGCACCCTCTTGCTTTAAGCACATATGCATAGTGATGGCAGGATTCCCTCATCTCCATGCTGGCCCCACGTACTGTCCCTAGGAGTGATCTGGACTTCTCCATTCGCTCTAAAACAAGTAGAGCAACAAATTTTCTTTTTTTGAAACTAAAAATTCTAGTTTAGAATTATTTTTCCATAGAAACTGTTTAAAATTCACATTTTACTTAATTCCTGAAATGATACCATTTCAGGAATCGCAGTGTATATGATATGATGGTACACCTAAGCCCTAAAACTCAAACTAAAACTTACCATTGTAGAAAACCTGAATTTTCTTAACGTGCCTGTGTTCTAAACTTGCTCCCTGACTTTACCAGCTGGATAGTGAAGAATCTATTGAGGCACACAACAGCTTCCATCTGGCATCAGGCATCTGTGCTACCTTTCAGACAGGGTAATTCTTGGAAATACATCTTCCAGAGGGATTAGAATATGAAAGAATCTAGAAGACAACTCACTTTTATGTAAAAATGCAAGTAGTAAAGTGCAAGTTAGTAAAATTTTGCTTCAGCACTTCTTCCCAAAATGTGATTGCTAATCTGGCATGATAACAAAAAGGCAAAAGAGAGACTATATGTATAAAATAGTACAGCAAAAACTAATGATAAAATACAACTGTCGAGCTCCTGCAATCACTGTGTAACTCTGTAGACGAAGTGCACCACTGAATTTACCTGCTCTTCTAGCAGCTCTATCATAAGCCTATGCTGATTTACAGCCAAAATAAAGGAAAATTGGTGGTGGAAGCTGTGTCCACGGAAGCTGAACAGGAAGATAACTGGGGGATGTCTACATAGACGGATAGGCACTGTCCACGGTGTCTCTCTCCCACGCCTTAGCACCGAGCCATGAACAGCTTCACCCCAGGAACCAGACAGCTCTATCTGCAAAATGCAGAGCTGTGGGCAGTGGGAGCAGACATGGCTGTGCTGCTCTAGACAAGAATGGGG
>NW_010222577.1:0-2280 GCF_000695765.1 Mesitornis unicolor | reverse complement strand
AATACTGGCCCCAGGACTGACCCTTGGGGCCAGTATTTTTTGAACAAGTTCTGCACTTTCCTGCCTCTGGGGATCTAACAGGGGAGCAGAGGCTCCTTGCAGGCTCTGCTCAGTCGCCAAGCTAATCCTGTGGGAGAGTGGTGACAAAGTGTAGCAGCTGGGAAGTGATCCTTGGGAGACGCTTCTGCCTGGTTTGGCTATGGATGTCTCTGTCAGAGGTTTCCTTCATCGTGGGAGTGTTATTTCACAGCAGTAGCAGATGGTTTTGCTTGCCACTGATAGATCTGGCACTGCTGCCATGGGAGTCACTTTCATTAGTACCTGAGCTAACCAGGCAGTTCCCTTTACATCTAGAGCTTTCCTATCTGGCCATTGGCAGACTCTCACAGGCAGCACAGCATTGAGCCTCTTGCGTGCCAGTCTGGAGGTTCTGTTTTGCAACCAGACGTGTGCTTGGAAATGCACGTGAAGATGGCAGCTGCTAGAAGAGGCAGTGATCCTGTCCTCTGAGCTGGGCTGGCTGCAGCTGCAGCATGGTGGGGCTTGCAGCCGGTCCCTCTCTTGTGGCAGCACACAGCCACCTGAGCAAAGCTTCTTGGGGAGCCAGAGACATGTAAGATTTAAAGTGAAACTGCTGCTTCAAAGAAAGGGCTTTTAGGAATCTTTGATGCCAAAAGCTGGAGGTGCCAGACTGCTCCCAGGCTGTCCTGCATCAGCTGACACAGCCTCCACATCCTAGGATGGCAGTGAAGAGGGGCTCAAACCTCCAGCTGTTCCCACAGCAAAGCACCCTGCCATCTCATTCTTGTGAGCTAGGGGCAAACACCTCTTCTAACAGGAGAGGTGCCTGAAACAGCCCTTTCATTATGTTTATATTTAAAAATCTAACAGTGACTAAAGCAGTTTGCATAATAAACAGCTCTAGAGCCAGAAATATTTGCCTGCTCTCGGTAAAAAAAGGAAGTCGTCAGATCCTCTTCTGAAGACTGTAAGAAAGTGTCAGAGTTTTCCCTTTGCAGAATATAAATATGCAGTGCAAATAGGTGGCTGCTGTCGCAGCTTACATTTTGATGTGTCTCTTCAGATAGCATGGCAGTGCCAGATTATTTTAGTGTCAAATCAAAGCTCTGGTTGTGTAAAGAAGCTGAGGAAAGGTACAGTCTGTGTTGCAGCACACGGTGGAAGCTCCAAGAAGAAGACTGGAGGCAGTCCTGTGAGACATGTACCAGCCATGCATACTAAACCTGCCATTTAGTACACCGAAAAGAAAACCCCTCTAGTAGAGCTGCTGCAGAACAGAAATAAATATCTTTGGACTTGGACTGGGGCAGGGGGTTGTTTTTCTAAGGAGGTATGTGATTCATTCTCATAATAGCTAAAATAAAATAAAGCTTTTGGTTCCTTTTTACTCTCAGTTTCCTTGTGAGAGAAAAAAATTAAAGGGTCGCTTTACACTGGAAGAAAAATCTTGCTGGCTGATCCTTTTTAAAGCAGAAAGCTCTCATTTGCAATGCAATGTTGCTGTCCTTGACTTATTAATGTCAGCCCAAACCCACCCAATCTGCAGCCCTCCATAGCATCACTCTTATCAGGATGCAGGGCAGCTGTACAGCGCCTGGCACAAAGGAGTCTCTGCCGGGTTACTGTGGCTGCTGCACTGTTGGCACAGTTGCACAGAGGTGTACGGTCATAACGAGAGGTCAGTCACAGGCTCAGGCTCCTGAAGTACAGATGCACGTACTAAGCTCAGGTCCTTTCCTCTCAAAGGGAACCGACAGCTGCATCGTTTCGAAATGCTCAAAATCAAAATGCACATCAGATCATTTGTGCTTATACGGGTTTTGTAGGCGCGTGACTCAGCCGAGCTTGCAGAGTTTCTCCCGTGGAGATCTGACGCAAGAGGTAGGCCCGGCAGGCCCCAAGCCCACCAGCAGCGAAGACAACCCTGGTGGAGTCACCCAGCCTACAACACTTGTCAGTGTGTCCACACAATGCAGCCCTGCTGGGCATTTACCAGGATGCCAGAAGCGCGGCCATAGCCACCTCCTGGATGCTGTGAGGAGACTTCCTGCCCCGGCTCACGGTTAAAGCCTGCCTGGGGGGAGGGGGGCAGGCCCAGCCGGCCCCGGCCAGGCCCCGAGGGTCCCCAAGGAAACCCAGCAGCCCGTTCCTTCCACAGGGACTGCGAGACCTGGCAAGGTGCTCACGGTGTAACTGTGCCGGTTATCACGAGGAGCCCCGGGGGTTCGCACCCCCAGAGGGCTGCCCGCTCCACCACCC
>NW_010222576.1:0-2254 GCF_000695765.1 Mesitornis unicolor | reverse complement strand
TTTTTTTTTAAAGAAGAAAACCTTGGAGCATGAAGGGCACAGAAAAGAAAATATCCTGCTATGCTATGCCAGGCTTCATCCTCAGCAGTCAGATTTTGCTTTCAACTCTACGCTATGCAATGAGTCCCAGGCTGTTCTTCTCCCCTTGCCACCATCTGACCTCAGGCAAGAGGACACAGTGATAACCCTGATAAGATGGCAAGGGTAAATCCCTGTTTCTGGGAAAGGGATAGAAGATATCCCTTGAGTCTGCATGCACGTGAGCTTTTCTCCACACCAATGCATGCCCATGGAACCAGCTTCTCCCACTGTAGCTGTAAGCTTGTGTTGTTTGAACTGCTCTGGATTTCCCATGCTGAAGTGGCAAGATCAGGGACAGTCTTCTCTGAAGACCCACTGCATCAACTTTTCTAAGTTCCTCATTAATATGGTTATATAAACTCTTGAAAAACATTCATTAATCTCTTTCCAGCAACCCACAGCCACTCTGATTTTGACAGAAATGGGAAATCACAGTTGGAAAAACTAAATCCTGCCTTTGTTTCCTGAACTTTAAACTACAGATTAATTTGACAGATGTCTGAGCCTCATTAATATTGCTATTGTCTGTCTCTGAATAATAACTCTGATGATCACTGTGCTCTTTTGAGACATGCATACTTTAATAGTATGCTTGTTACTACGAAAACATGTAAACCACATTAACTAGATTTCTTTTCATGCGGTCGTGAAATTGCACTTGAAAGGGAGATTTGTAATGCTTCCAATTTCACAAAAAACTGCAGAAAGAACTGGAAAGTACTTGAAATATGTCACTAAGGAATTGACGTGCCTGGGAGTGCTTTCACCTTCTCTTAAAGACTCTCTGCATGGCAAAGCTGGTCTAACTTCCCATGGACCCACTGGCACCCAGACTATGCCAGGGCACCTGGAGCAGGAGGAATTCCTGGAGGAACGGGGCTGCAGTCAGGGCACTTCCATGTTCTGGTGGTATGTGGCTCCTATAATGGCTCTGCAAAGCCACAAGATTTTAGGCACAGTCTCAAGAATCCCCAAGATTTCTCTTCAATGCTCTGAGAGGCTTGCTGGCCTGTGGCACGTTTTTCATGGAAGAACCATCATTTTGCTCCTGAAGATCAGGTGCAGCTTGTTCAGGCCCAGAGGCCCAGCCTTCACAGAGTGCATTTTCAGAACCAGTTGGGCAAACCGTTTCTTGAGGAGGAGGCAAAACTGGTGACCACTTGAAGGTCTTCATGGAGGCCTTTTAGGATGAAAAGTGAACTGTAGCATTTCATTCAGATTCACTGTTTCAGTCTAACCTCCAAGTGTGTTCCAGCAGCTCTTCGTACACTACACTTGCGTTCCAGACCACGATGGCTTTCCCCTTTGCCCATCTTGCCCTGTGTTCAGAATGGCACCTCTCATCCTGACTGGAGAATGCAGACCCACATCATCAGCCCTTCCATATATCTTCCTGCAGACAATCCTATTCCTTTTTCCTATCCCTGGCAGACACAACCTGAAGCATGTCTGGTTCCAGTAGCACTTTAGTCTGCTTTGTTCTGCTGAAACCAGGCAGTTCCTGTTTACAAATCTCACAACCTGGGGAAGTAAAAAAAAACAGTTTAAAAATAGAGGCTTATCTTTCCTATCTCTTCAGGACAAGTCTCCAGAAGAGCTCCAGAGGACCAATAAAAGATGACTGATGTAAGGCTTTCAGGGTTCTCTGTACGTAAAGATCCAAAGTCAAAGCCCCTGCTTCCCTGACGCTTCCTTCTCCCCTGCTTTTGGTGAAGGTGACATGAATCATTCAAGAAACAGGGTCAGTAAGTCAGGAAATAAAAATCATTGCTCAGGCCCAGTTGAATAGGTTTGTCTAATTTTTCATTGCAATCAAGGCTCCTGGGAATTTACTAGGCTAAGATTGCTACGCCTACCACCCAAGCTATGAGCATTACTGACTCAAGGTCCTTTTTCCAGATTTGCCAAAATTCTCACTCTGATGAAGTTTTCTCCATTTTTGTCCTAAAGAGGATTCTGTTAATACCTCCCCTCCTATTTCTGGCAGTCTGTTCTGAAACGCTAAATCCCGATTTCCTCAGCAGGGGTATAATATCTTCTCTTATTAAAAATATTGAAACACAAGCTTACCCAGAGGTGTGTTTTCTTTGACGTGAAGAGATTCAGTAAAAATTGTTCCCTGGGACAGCTAGTGTTTCAGCCGTCCTGCAAGGATTTGGCAAATGTCTCAAAT
>NW_010222575.1:0-2262 GCF_000695765.1 Mesitornis unicolor | reverse complement strand
CTCCTAATATTCTGTGATTCTGTGAATAAATGTCTCTGCTTCTGGCTAAAATACAGGGATGCTATTGACCTTTATATCAGTGGGCAATTCTAGGTTAGATGTATGCCTTCAGCTTTTTAGGAGGCTTTTAGTTGCTTCACTTTTGGGAAGCTGATTTCTTAGGATTAAATACTACATTACAATAACAAGTTATTGCATAGTTCATTAGTGTGTTAAAGGCTGTCCAACCAAGTTTAGTCTTGTAAATGTTTTTCTCTGTTTGTTTCCTGAAGGGCTATGTGACCATGGTGTTGAAGTGTTCAATAGAAATGCGTACCATGAGCTATGCCTGGCGAGGACTAAAAGAACAGCTTGGTGAGGAAGTAGATGCCAAAATATCTGCAATGCGTTTCCTCAAGGGAAAGATGGTAAGATAGCCCAACCTTGGGGATGGAGAGTGGGTGCAGGTGTGGGGGGGGGTGTGTGTGTGTGTGTATGTGTGTACACACATGGCCAGTTTTTGCAGTGACTGAGGGAGGAGTTCTGAAGTACCAGTTTACAAATACTGGTACCTCACTCTATCCATACCTGATTTCCTTTCTCAGAAAATAGTAACATATCATGAGCCCCCCTGTAGCTGCTGTCTATATATGCACACTATAAAAAAACAGCCAAACAAACCAACCCAGTACAGTATTCACCTGTCATCTGGCTCCTGATGTGTCTAACACTTGTCTTCTGTGCACCCTGTGGTGCCAGATGTTGCCTGTCTTTACTTTCAGACACGCTGATTGCAGGCAAGGCTGCTGTCAGCACAGAGCATTTGAATCTTCATTTTGTTTTGAGCTTTTGTGTTTTATCTGCTTTTTAAATTCAGCTTATAAAAAGCTTCCCCCAAAAGACTCTGCTTTCTACTATTTCTGGTTTCCACAGTTAGCGTGTATGAGGGGTTGCAAGTGCTACCTATCTGGAGTTGTGTGTCTGTTCTTGGATATACCTTTGGAAAGTGAATGGGTTTTGTTTTTTATCCTGTTGCAGGGGGTGTGCTTTGATATCCCTGTTGGCGAACTGAGTAACATACAGGTATGTTTTTACAGCCAGGGTTGGCTTTGAAACGTGGTGATTTGGAATTCGGTGATTGCCATGTACAGGATTAACTATAGGGTGGTTTGGGAGGGTAAGGTTTGTGTTTTAATAAGGATGTTGCATAGACAACACAGTCATTAGAGCACAGCACAGTCGTTAGAAAATACCCGGTTGTGTCTCTTTCTCATTTCAGTTCTTAGTGTATTACCTGATTTTATTAAACAAAACCCTACATTCTTTGGCTACTCCGAGTTTTGACATCTCCAGTGTAGTGGAGAGTGAACCAGTTTTCTGTCAACTTCACTCTCTCTTGTCCCTTTGTGGTCGTTTATCCTTTGTCACAGGGCTGTGAGTTGCCTCCCAAGAGGGATCTGCCAACCTGTTTTGGCAAGGGTGGAATCTGTCTTGAAATGCCTCTGCATTCAGTGTTGCTTTTACTGATACAGAGTACCTTGGGCACACCTGCAGACTCAAAATCTTGTTACATTGGTTTTCTTTCAGGAACAGTGGAAGGACACCAGGCGCTGGCAGCTGTCAGTGGCAAACGAATTGCCTGAGCTGGAAGAGTACCCCCAGGAGGCAGGACGGGGGTTCTCCAGGTTTGGAAACGGGAGGCAAGGTGATGGTGGCTTCAAGAGAAACAACTGGTTTAAGAATGGAAACCGGAGACATGATTTTAACAAGTCACTTGATTAATCTTTGGTACAGATATGGGACTGAGTTTTATCAAAAACTAAAAGTCTTGATAAAATGACTGAAGTTTTTTGGAGGATTTTCCTTCTTGCCCAGCAAACCAGCTGCTGCCATTTCCCTGCTGTTCATTGCCATACGTTTCACCAGAAGCTCAGCGCTGTGGGAGATCGATGCTCTTCCAAACATGTAGTCACTGCGTCCTGCCTGTTCAGCAGCCCTCGCATTAAAGATCTGGTTCTAAAATAGTTGTTTTTTTTCCCCAGCAAAATTTGAGATTCACCCCCTCAGCACCTGTCCTTGAGAGCATCCCACGAGTGCAGGGGCTCTGGTGGCTGCGGGGGTGCTCGCGCTTGCCTGTCTCAGTCCGCTGGTTCCGCACACTTGGCACCGTTTGCCCTTAACTCCGCCACAGAGGCCGTGGGGAAAGACGCTCGGAATTTGAAACAGTTGGAGAGGGGAGCGAGGGGGTGCGGAGGCCGCTCCCCGCTGTGGCAGCGGGAAGGA
>NW_010222574.1:0-2266 GCF_000695765.1 Mesitornis unicolor | reverse complement strand
GGGAAAGAAACACAGGTACCATTATCAGAGAGGAGCTGCATGATGCCTGTGTGTCGATGAGACTCGGGGTGATGGAATGATTTTTCGGTGGCAGAAGTGCACTTCTTCTATGTATATACAGCATCCAGCCCTGAAAGAGCTAAAAGCAATGATATTAATGATGTTAACACTCAGGTGGAGCTGAAGGTGTAAATCTAGCTAGCAACATCTGCAGGATTGACGTTTCATGTTGCTTGGTACAGAAGGAGGTCTTCCTTTGGCACTTCCAGTCAGTTCTGCCTCTAGCCTGGAAGGATCTTCTGGTTCAGTTCAGGCTGGTTGAGAGTGGTGATGTATCTGACACCAAAATGTGAAAGAATTGGGAAAAAACACTCATGTTTCAAGCCATAGGGAGTGAAAAAAGGCAGCACCCCAAGGATTCCCAGATTACTTCGGCTGTTTGATGGGGTTGCTCTGGGATGGTTCGCTCTGGGGGTGAAAGCCTGATTAGCTCCAAGAGCAGAGCATCAGCAGAATGGGGATATCCGAGAATATGGACTCTGTGTGGCACCCTTGAATGGATGCATAAGCCACAAAATACACCTGCCTGTGCAAAATGAGTGAAAAAGAGCAAATAATCAATCCGTGTTTTCAGAAACATCCCTGAAAAAATGCCTTGGCATGTGCCAGATCTCATGATCTGTGAACAGCTTTTGTCTTCCATGTTGGTCAGTCATCCAGCCTTGGCACTCAAGTTTTTAAAAGACTGAACAACTTTCAGGTATTTTAAGCTTCATTTACTTGATGCGTGGAGCGTGCCTCATTCAAGTGAGACTGCTGCAGGATTTATCATTATCTTCCAAAGCATGTCAGACCCGCAGTGAGCACGTTCAGAATCGTGCCTGGCTGAATTCCTTTGCAGACCCTTTTCCCACACTTAACCAGTACTGCTGCTGCCACCAGGCAGCTGTTTTGCTTGAATAATTGCATTTCTGTGGAGTTCTCGTTTTCAGAAAAAAATTTGCTAAAACATACGGTAGAGTTCACGCAGATTTACTGTGAAAAACGGTCGGGTGAAAAATGTACAATAAGATTTTGCAATAAAAGTCGCTCCTGTTGCCAGCGGTTGTGTCTTATCGGCTGGGAGTTTGCAACAAGCCTGCCTGATTGACAGGGTAGGGAGAAAAGCTGAAGCAGAGACTTCTGCTGGAACCTGAGGCTTCGCCGTGACAAGGTGACCCCAGCAAAGCGGTAGATTCGGTGACGTCTACATGCGGGCTTTTCTGCTTTCTTCCCTTGTTTCTTAAAACATTATCTTAAGGGTTGATTCATTAGAAATCTCGCTGATCTTTTGCTGTTTCTCAGCAAATTATTTTATTAGTTAAAAATGCAACTGGATTGCCTCTCTGATATAGACAGAAACCATTTATAAATGGAAAACTTTTAGGATAGCGTTCATTCTAGGAACTTTGATGTTGTTAATTAAATGATGCAAAGGGAATTTATCTTAATAAGAACAGCTAGTAGTGAAACTGCGTAGTGTCATGGAGAATAGCAGTAAAGATGTGCAAAAGTTTGGGCCTTCCACAAGATGAGTTGTTGGAGTTAGGAGTTTCCTCTTAGCTCCTTCTGCCTGCAAGTGTGACTCGGTGTTATAGCACATGTCTTGAAGCCAGCTCCAAAATCAGGACCTGCAAAGGGCACTTTCCGTGCTTACTGCCCATTTCTCCCCATATTCAAGGGTACATTTAGGAAAGAGGGAATTCAGCTGCAGTTTTGGATCTCAGTGCTTGGGAGGAAATGTAGTGAGACGTGCTGTGATCCTTTCTGGATGGGAATTGGTTGGTGTTCCCTGAAAACCAGTAGTACAGGTTGCTGCTGTGGCCATAATGTGCACCGTAACGCAGCAGGAGAGGGGAATCCTCCCTTCATTTCCTCATGGAGGCTTATTTGAGGAGGTAAAGTGTTTCTGCAAGGAAGAGCCGATGTTATCTTCTCTGACTTCCAGCAACACAAAGGAGTGATGAATTATAAACCAGAAGCTGCTTCAGAGAGCTACACAAGAGCAAGATGTCTTCACCAGCTTGAGAACAACGTGTGAGAGTTTGGGTTTGGATGGGACCTTGAGGTGCCGTCAGGGTCCAGGCTCTTCCCACACCAGGACAGATCAGCTCAACACAGATGTGCATCATTCTGCTACTGAGATAAAAATCAGTTGTTCCATGAGAAACAGTTGCTTACAGCTCCCTCTCCTCAGTGGTGGGCTGGCAGATGAGATGGACCATGG
>NW_010222573.1:0-2249 GCF_000695765.1 Mesitornis unicolor | reverse complement strand
TGGACAGGGACATAAGTCAGGAAGGCGCAGCAAGATGCAATTTGCATTTGTGCAATTTACTCCTGTTTGGGGGCCAGCTAATCTCCACCAGTGCAAATAGCAGCTTTGCCCATGTGCACTTGGGGACAACGCTGACAATGCCCCATCAGCGGCTGTCACCAGTGGACATAATATGGCAAAATCCCCAAACCAAACAAGACCTTAATTTCTCATTGAGTTTTGAGTTTTCTCCAATCTAAGCTTGAAAGCGGTTTCATCCCTTGCTCAAGGGGTAAAATCCTCTTGCGAGAAAAAGTAAATAAAGGCTCACAGTGCATGGGCTTTCTGCAAATAAATGCCTATCCCACCAATGGGATCAGCATAATGGAACTGCAACAGCATCTCAGGCTCATCTGTGTTGCAGGACCTTGGGAGAAGTAAGTTCAGCTTCTTCTGATGATCCTGTGTCATCACAGGAATGTTTTCAGAGTACATTCTTCATATCTTAATAGTTTTGCATGTTATTAAACTGGATCTAATTATGCTTGGTTTGCTAGGCACAGCAAATCCTATTCACGATTGTGTTTTCATTTTAGAAATTTTCTATATAAAGATTTCATTAAGATGTTAATTGCGACCAGAATTATATGCACATAAATAATAAGCAAGAATATCTACCCATTATTAGAAAATAATTTTCACATACACCACGCCATTTACTTTAATTTGGTTTAGATTTTAGGTGGGAAGTGGTATGCCTGGTTAGAATTAACAAAAGACCCTCTGTTATGACAATGTGCCTTTATTTTCTTCTCTGCAGTGTGCTGCTTGCCAGGCCACACTAAAAGAATAGGTGATGCCCTTTAGCATCAGTTCTTTTTGAATGGCTCATATAAAAAGAAAAGTAATGATAAGAAACATCAAGGTTTTAAATCACTGAAGGAGTCAGCACAAAAGAGCACAGACTGTGAGATGAATGTGTGAGGCCAGCAGGCACTTTTCTGTCTGTGGACCCTGCATTTTATCCAAGCAAGGGTAAACTCCAAACCATCAAAGAGCCCTGGATGAGGCAATCATATCCCTTGCCAGAATCCCTCTGAATTTGCTCTTACTTCTTTGTGGATAATCCACTGTGAAGTGGGAAGTGAGCTCCTTGGCCCATGGGCAACCACCATCCCCTGCATAGCAAAGGCAGCAAGGACAAAATCTTAATGGAGCTGCTGAGGTGGCAGCAGCTGGAACTGGCACCGGTGAGCTCAGTCATAGCACAGGAAAGCACCTGTGCTTGTGCCTATTGGTCTCAAGGTGTAATGACAAGATGGGGTTTATTTTTGGACTCTAGAAAGAGGATTTCTTGCTCTTGCAGAGCATATTGGACACTGAGATCAAACACGCCCTACGTAAGGTCTGCTGATGTGCTCTGTTGGGCAACAGGCATTTTCGGATACATGGAGAGAAGAGTGAAAAGGAAAATACAAAAGGTCTGGCAGTGCCAAGAAATTCTTCTTTCAGTGCCTTCCCTCCAGCACCACAGGCACACTCCTTGTGCAGGAACGGGGAGCTTTCACTCAGGAGAAAAACGGAAAGGAGCAAGAGGAATGTAAATGCAGCGTGAATCAGAAAACACACGCAGAATTATAAAAGGTCTCTACTTCAAGAGGCGCCACAATAGAAGTCTGAAAGCCTGAGCAATAGGAACTAGGAAATAGAAAAAGGAAATTAAATTTTTAAGACCCTGTATGTTTAGATGGTGTTATCTTCAAGACAACAAACAGCAAGGGGCCAGGAAATTCAAAATTAAATCCAACACTCTCCTTATTTCCTGATTTTCTCTTGTTAAGCTTAAAAAGCACAGCCAGGATCAAGTTAACATTATATTTCCTGCCATGTGACTCTATTGGCATCATTTTCATTGCTATGTATATATGGACTGACCCACTCTGAAATTTAAAAAAACAATATTATTTGCCTTGATATGCAGAGAGAGGTAAGCCAAGACTTTCAGAGCTGTAGTTCACAAGAAATATAACAAGCCCAACTGCTGGTCCCACAAGGTTTTTTGTAAATCCAAGGTGAATGTCTCATGGATGGAGCTCCTATTTGACAGCAGATCCTGTTGTTATTAGATGACGTTTATTGATCAGTGTGAGCTATCTGACAAGTGGTTATCCTACCAGAATTTAAATCATGCAGCTCTTGGGTGCTGCTCCAACACAGCTGCCATCTTCTACAGTGCATTAACCACAGCATGGTAGGGGTTGGAAGGGACC
>NW_010222572.1:0-2255 GCF_000695765.1 Mesitornis unicolor | reverse complement strand
ACAACAGGAAAGGCATCTCTGAGCACACTGATAGCAAAAGAAAGCCTAAGGCAAGTGTGGGCACCTTGTTCAGTGATGCAGGGGACTCAGTGACAAAGGATATGGAAAAACCTGTCATAGTCTCACGACTTTTTTGTCTCAATTTTAGCTGGTAAGATTTTCCCTCAGGTCTACCATATCTTTGAGTCTTATGGCAGAGTCTGTATGAGTGAAGCACTGCCCACAGTAAAAGAAGATAGTTAGGAATCATGTAGGCTGGTTAGACCTACACAAGTCCATGGTATAAGGTGCATCCAAGAGTGCCAAAGGAGTTGGCTGATGCTGCTGCAATGCAGTGGCTCTGTCATCTTCAAAAGATCATGGCAACTGGGAGATATTCCTGATGAATGGAAAACAGTCAGACATCTCACTGATCTTCAAGAAGGGGAAGAAGACTTCAGGGACCTACAGGCTGGTAGGCCTCCCCTGAGTCTCTAGGAAGGATATGGACCATCTTAGAAGGACCATCCCATATGGGTTTACCTAAAGTAAATAATGCCTGACTAAGCTCACTGCTTTCTCAGATGAGGTAGCTGGCACTGAGGACAAGAGAAAGGCAGTGGATTCTGTATACCCGGACTTTAGCATGGCCTTTGACAATCTCCTAAAGTCTCCTTATCATCAGATTGATGAGATACTGGCTAGGTTAAGTGAACAGTAAGACTGGTGGAATATTGGCTAGACTACTGGGCTCAAAGAGCAGTTATCAGCAGTTCAGAGTCCAGCTGGTGGCCAATTGCAATTCCAGAGAGTTGCAATTGACCAATGCAATTCCAGAGAGATCTCTCATGGTAACAATGCTGTTTGTCACCTTCATTAATAACCTGGATGTTGATGGACAGAGTACACTTCTAGCAAGTTTATGAACAACACCAAATTGGGAGTGGTAGGTGTATGGTCAGTACAATGGAGGGCAGGGACAGGTTGGAGAAATGGCCTAACAGGAACCTCATGATATTTAATAAAAACAAATGTGAAGTCTTGCATCAGGACTAGATCAGGAATGGAATAACTCTATGCAACAGTACAGGCCCAGGGCGCACACACTTGAGGAAACAGCTCTACAGAAAAGGATCTTGGAGTCCCAGCAGACAACTAGTTGAACAGAAGTCAGCAGTGTGCCCATGCAACAAAGAAAGCCAACTGCAAACTGGGCTGTATTAGCAAAAGCGTAGCCACTACAGTGAGGGACATGATCCTTCCTCTCTACTCAGCATCATTTTCCAGCCTGCATCCTGGGGTATTGTGTCCAGCTTCTGCTTCGGTTACAAGAAAACATGCTGGAATAAATCTAGTGGAGGGTCACTAAACTGAGGGGGCTGAAGCACATGGTATATGAGGGGATGCTATGAGAGCTGTGTTTGTTTATCTTTGAGAAGAGGATACCTTATTTGTAGACTATAACTGGTTGGCTGGGGGAAAATATAAGGAAGCCAGAGGCAGACTATTCTGGGAAGTGCACGGCATTAGGATAAGAGGTGACAGGCACAAGTTGGAACATGGAAAATGATGAATGGATATGGGGAATTTTATTTTTTTTAAACCATAAGGATAATAAAAACCTGGCGGAATCACCATCCTTAGTGCTAGTCAAGACTTGACTAGACAAGTACCTGAGTGAATTGTTCTAATGAGACTTGCTTTCAGTAGGGATTTTTTTATGAGATGACTTTCAGAGGTCTCTTCCAACCTCTGTACACCTTTAGGCCAGCCTTAAATGACCCCTAGTTCTGCACCAACTACTCTGTACTATAAGCGTTTCCTTTTCTGCCCATAGAAGCTCTTAAATCTGCTCTGGTACTGAGCCATGCCTGGAACTATAATGCTACATGGGGTATGCTTGACCCTCCTCACCTTTACTCTCCTGAAATTCAGTTCTGCTGTAACGCCAGAGAAGTCTTGTGCCCTAGAATGTGAAAATGAAGAGCTCATGCTGAGGCTGGTGAGTTCAAGAGTGGATGATGGAGAAGGACCTCTCTGGATTCTCAACAATGAACATGAGCCGTAATGCAGGAAGTGACAGGAAGGGGTAACATTAGTGATGCTCATTAGAGGAGGAATTAAGGGTGTTCAGAGAGAATTACGCTGAGTAAACTAGAGCATCTAGGACAGATTTTAGGACATTTATGAGAGATTGGGAAGATCTGAGGATGCTCTGGGAGGTCTGGAAAATGTTCAGGGTGATTGTGGAGGACTGGGAAAAATTGGGAAAGCCC
>NW_010222571.1:0-2260 GCF_000695765.1 Mesitornis unicolor | reverse complement strand
TCCCTACTATCATCAGATACAATTTCACTAAACGTGCTCTATTATAGTGAAAGATGCGGGGTATTAAAATGTGTTTAAGCAGTCGTTATGTTTGACTCTGCAAAATCCAAAGACAGTTCCTTCTATTTGCCTCCACCTTTCCCACATCTTCACCTTCATTAAATATCACTGATATGCGTCTATTCAGGAAATAACAATTAGGCACATTCATCTGGTAAGACAGTGAGCTCCTGATCAAGCAAAATGCTGCACGTCTGTGAATTTCTCTGTTGTGCAGGGACTGCCTGTCCTACAGCAGCAGCCTGTGTTGTCGTGATGTTCCTGTGCTGCTGTTTGCTGCCTGGTCTCGTGGGGGGAGGCAAAAGCTGCTTTCCTATGGCAGCTGCCAGTCCTCATTACATCTCAGTTCATAATGAAACTGCATGTCAGAGTGCACAGGACTGTTGCAAAGCGTCTGAAATTTTGCAGTGCAGACAAGCCCGTGTAGCAGAGCTGCCTGTAGCTGCAACAAGCTGAATAAAAGGGAAGCCTCAGACTCCTTTTTTGCTGCTCTTCCATGGAAGTGATTCCAGCTTCTAAGAAATGCTGGCATTGTCTTCAGCTGTTCCTTATGTCTGTGTTCCCATTACAGTGAGACTCTGTGTCACTCAACAACCTGAAATGCTGTAGTGCTATAGTCGGATATAGTTGGAGAAAAAATGAACAAACCTTTTTTTCATACAAGTCTCCAGTGCAGAAATTAGATAGCAAAAAACTAATCTGTGGGGTTTTTTGATTTTTTTTTCTTTTTTTTTGGCCAACTTTATCAATCACTGTAATAAAGGCTGATTTTTTTTTTTTCCTACAATCCTGCCCCAGTTACGTCCTTAGACTATCAGGGTTGTGTTACCCATTTTACTATAGCAATGCCTCTACTTCTGCATAGATAGATAAATTGCTGCAGAATTTCCCCTGCAATATATTTGCCCTAAACTGAAGCCCCACCCACACCAAGACTCATCCAGGTTTGCCAGAAACATGTTTGGCAGAGTCCTGGAGAAGGACTTTCCTTTCATTTTTCCTAGATTACTGCTGAAAGATGACACAAGAAAAACCTTGCAGATGCTTTTTGCATCAAATAAAGAGCTTTCTCTGTGAATTTAAATTGCTTATAGCTTACTTTTTATGGTTCAGTAGTGAGTTGTATTCTGCTTGTATTTTGTAATCGGAAGGCAGAACAGATGGCAAACCCCTTGTTTAAAGTGAAGCGTACTGAGTAACCCACAGTGTGTGGTGCTTGTATCTTGCTAACCACAACGTTGACCTCACTTTTCTCAACCTTACTCTGAGCTTTACATGGAAACAGTGTTAGCAGAAACACTCACCAAATCTCACTTAATAGCAGCAAACTAAATCTAGATTAGAGTAGCTGGGGAGGATGTTGGGAAATGTCAAATATTATGAGTAGAGGCATCTTTATGAGACAGACACTATGAAGTGTCCCGTTCAGCAGCTGAGGGACAAATTAGAATTAGACTCATTAGAAATGAAGGCTTTGGCCAAAAGATAAGGCTGGTTTAGAACATTTCAAAGATTCTGAAATGATAGTCTTTTAGTAAAAGAATGATCTTGATCCTTGATGAATTTCAGTATGCAATGCAGCTTGGCCACTTCAGTATCCTTGTATCTTTCCATGACACACAGAATTTTTAATTCCTTTTATGAGGGTATGTTGGTTTGTTCCCTGAAATAGGTGCAGGCAGGACTCCATTTCAACTGTAGGTAATCTTACACTTTTCTCTGCTTCAGCAAACTGTTAGGAAGCTTCTGTTAATGAAACATTAGCTTTTACCATAATATTTGCTTTTACTTCTCCTACAGAGAAAGTATAATAGAGCCGATAGGGTATCAGATGCTGCAATACCTTGCCTTTGCTTTTTGTAAGAGATGTCAGATGGACACTCATTCCAGAGGTGTAGGCACATTCACTTTCAGAGCAAGCAGGAACAAGGAAGTGAGAGAAGGCAGTGGAAACTGTGTGATGTAGCATTCCTTGGTGTTGGCTTTCTGAGATTCCTTTTCCTTATCACTTACTTAGAAGAGAGTTTATCTGACATTGGCTGTAAGTCTAGACAGGTGTAGGCACTTGCTGGCAGGTAGGAATTATTA
The DNA here is from genome assembly GCF_000695765.1 of Mesitornis unicolor. Taxonomy (NCBI): domain Eukaryota; kingdom Metazoa; phylum Chordata; class Aves; order Mesitornithiformes; family Mesitornithidae; genus Mesitornis; species Mesitornis unicolor. The sequence continues at coordinate 112 of NW_010222571.1, read as the reverse complement.
CCAGAGATGCTTCTGCATTCAGAGTTTACCTATGGGATAAAATAAAGACCAGTTCAAAGCTTTCTTTCTCTGTGTTTTTGAATTTTCTCTTTCTCTTTCTCTTTCTCTTTCT
>NW_010222570.1:0-2257 GCF_000695765.1 Mesitornis unicolor | reverse complement strand
AGAGATCTGGGAAACACAACAAACACAGGATGGGAAACGTGATACAACAAACATGCCTTCAAACACACCAAAGGCTTGTTTTTGGTGTTGTCAATGGTGGACGCATAAGAAGTCATAGCTCAAATGACCGCTGGGAAGCTGAGAGGAGCTCTCAGGAAAAGCTGCTGGTTCTGGGCACCGCCAGGCAGCATGGAGCAGCCTAGGCACACAGCCTGGAGCATCCACAAGCACAGCAGACGTGCCAGCAGCAGCATAGATATACCTACCAGCTTAGGTATACCTACCATAACCTTCCAGCACTGCCCGTTTGTGAACCCATGTGGCTTTACAGTGGACACACAGATCCTGTTTAGAGAAATCCGAGTGGAGCAGCCCAGCTCTGGATGGTTTCACAGCTCATGGAGTGGACAGCTATGGAAACCACTGGGACAGCTCAGCAGCAGGCAGACTTACCTTCAACCAGGTACCTTGGCAGAGAGGTCTTAGGCAAGGGCTTTGAAATCACTACCAAATGGCTCTTCCCTTCTTCCCTCTGGAGCTAGCGATTTCTGGAGAACGGCTTTTCTTCCCCTGCTTTGGTACTGATGCTGCAGCAGGGACTGCAAGGACAAGAGTGAACAATAGGTCTGAAAACCAAGAGAAACTCTGGGAATTAGGGCAGATGTGTGGTGGCTCATCATACATTACGTAGTTATCTCTATAAAATCGTGTAGCCTCTCCTGGAAGCTCCCGAAAAGTACCAGTGAGACTAGGAGGTTATGTTGCGCTCTGTTTCAGTATAGAGAGTGTTAGGGAAATATCCACTGAAGGGAATAGAGACCAACCTTCCCCAGAGAACAAAAATGGTTAAACCACAAAGAGGCATGAAGGGAACCTTTATTTTTTGCTCCCACAAACCAATCGAGTTGTCCACAGCCAGAGGATCTACCACCCTCTGGCTGCTCAGACAGCCAGGACTGTCTAGTAGCAAGGATGACCCCTGCATCAAAAGGACAAGTGTGCCTCTGTCATCTGCCGGAGTGCTGTGATCATGACAGCAACAGCAGAAAGCACAGCGCTTGCCAGAAGTCACGCAAAGTGTCCAGGAGCCTTCGACCAAAGACCTACAGGAGTTTAAAATGCTCTTTCGTGAAGACAGAAAATGCTGTCAGGAAATGTAAAATGTTTAAGGGATAGAGTAAATGTGCTAGTATGAAGTATCCAGCTTTCAGCTGCAAATCAGGTTGTGACCAGTAGTAAACATCTGCAACCAGTAGCCATGAACAAAAACACAGGGCTGGGAGGAAAAGCCCACACGGGGATCTTGGTGTGTGGCTCACAACCCATCACTGGTCCTACACAAACCCCAGCTGTGGAGGGGGACCTCCCTGCATCCCGGCTCCAGGCACACAGCTCGATGAGGAGCACAGCACCCTGTTTTTGGAGGAACCGTGCCGTCCCTCGGCTCAGAGGATTCAGCTTGTGTGGTTCAGCTCTTCTTTCCAGGAGAGCTTTGTTAGCAGAGCTCAACAACCAATTTTTATGTTTGCTGGTAGGATGCTTTTTAGTAAAGGAAAAAAAAAAAGGGAGAAAAAAGAAAAACTCCAGCATTACAGCTTTTGAGGTTGAGTAAAACATTCTCTCCAGTCTTGAGAGTTTGAGAGAAAAATGCAAAAAAAAACAATTTCAAAACAAACAGTCATTCCAAATTAGAAAAATCAGACAGTCCCCTTGAGCAACGTCAGAACAAAACCTTAGGACTTTTTCTAAATTCACACACACATGTGTACTTACATACCTGTACATTCACCAATACACACATGATTGCATGCTGCCTTCCTGCCATGGGAATGAACACAGCCAAACAGGGAGACCTCCCAATGCCTCCCAGATGACATCAGGGGAAATCTGCTCCCAGACTCCACTTGGGTGTCATCAGTGCAAGAGACAGGGTCTGGAAATGGCAGTCCTGGCCACAGCAGAGTGATTGACACCATCAGCCTGAGAGAAGGGCAGATGAATCCCAGCCTGTGACCCACAGGGTCTCTCCTGCCAGACGAAGGAGGTTCCTGGCCAGGAGCTGTGTCCACCCTCCCGTTCAGACACATGCCCACAGACCCATCGATCCTTTCCCGACCACACCAGGCCCCAAGCGCTTGCCCCCAGGAGTGTCCCCAGCCCCTCACAGCTCCTGGGGCCAGGGGGTGAGCACACCGAGCCACGGCTCCAGCGTTTGGTCAGCGACTCCTGACCCATGGAGGTTATCAGTCTCATAACC
>NW_010222569.1:0-2248 GCF_000695765.1 Mesitornis unicolor | reverse complement strand
AAAAAAAAGTTAAAACAACATCCATAAGATTTTTACATCCAGGCATTTTTTCCCTATGTCCTTTATAAACTAACTTGTTCATAAGATTCAAAAAGCCCAAACCCAAAAGACCAGAAACTTCTCATCCTATTGCCTGTACCATCAGCATCTTCTGCAACACGAACTCTGACAAGATAACATGTTATCAGAATGCAAGGCTACATACTTAAGGCTTTGGATATCACTTTTCCATTCCACTTCTTGGTGAGCCAATATGGATTTCAAATCTTGAGACTCTTCCGCTTTTAACTGTGACTCCTTTTCACTTTCCAATTTCCTTACTTTTCTCCAGACAGAGGTATACCGATTTTTTTCATGTTCTATTATCTGTTCATATTCAAGAAGTATGTTTTGAATTTTCAACAAAACAGCAGAACCTATTTTGAGATAGAAAAGACACAAAGCTGCACACATGCACAAATAGTTTCAACACATAAATTATTTAATGTTTTGCTGTATTGGCTGTAGGTGGCAAGGTTTTGGTAGTGAGAAGATTACAGGTAGTGTGGTCTCCTTGAGAAGAGGGCAAGGGTAGCCCCATGCTGGACACGGCCAGTTCCAATGGACCCCTCCCAGGCCACAGCTGAGCCTCTCAGCCATGCTGGTGGCACCTCAGCGAAAACATATTTAGGAAAGGGCAGGAACACCACACAAGCAGAGAAGTAGAAACGAATGTAAAAACAGCCCTGTGAACACCGAGGTCAGTGAAGAAGGATGGGTAGGAAGTGCTCCAGGTGCCAGAGGATTCTCCTGCAGCCCATGGAGACCCCATGGTGGAACAGCTATTTCTGTGCAGCCCCTGGAGAGGACCATGCTGGAGTAGATATCCACAATGCAGCGCTGTGGAGGACCCCACATCAGAGCAGTTGGATATTTCCTGAAGGAACTGTGGCCCATGGAGGACCCAGGCTGGAACAGATTTTCCCTGAAGGACTGCAGCCCATGGACAGACTCACACTGGCGCAGGGGAAAAGCATGAGGAAGGAGCAGCAGAGGGAAACTGCTACATCCTGACTGCAGATCCCAGCCTCCCTGCACTGCCTGGGGACGAGTAGGGGAGTAAGGAGTGAAGTTGAGCTTGAGAAGGGGGCAATGGGGAAGTGTTAACTTTTAACTTCTTTTGTCATTGTTTCTCACTATCCAAATCTATTTTAATTGGTAAGAAATTAAGTTTCCTGGAGTCTGTTTTGCCTAATGAACTTTTAGCATGATTTAATAGACCTAGTAAGTGATGCTTGTGTTCATATGCTATGTATATATATGCAATGTTGATTTTATATATTTATTTATTTTTAAATTTAAAGCAAAGCCCTTATTTTGCTGCACTGCCATTAGCTATTGTGGAGATATAAAGAGGAAAAATAAGATCTTGCTAACTTTTGATGACTGCATTAGAAGGAATTGAACTCTACTTGGAAGAACTTGCTTCTCCAGCTCTGACTAGACAGAGAACCAATGATAAAGCAAGGCATGTTTGCTGAAAAAACAGGCAGGCATCTAAGGTTAGGTGACATAATTTCACATCTTTTTCACATCTGTAATAATAAAGAAATACTAGATTGAAATATAAAACTAAAACACTTAGAAGTGCATATAAAGAAATCATTTTTTAAAAGAGTAACTTGTGACAGCTGAAGACAAAGTGACTTGAAGACGTACCTGCATGGTCCATGCTAAGCTGTTCTAACAGCAACATAGCCTCTTTGTAGGTTGAAGTTGGATATTCGACATCCTCTGAAGTTGTGTCAGATGAGTGAGTTAAATCAAGGTCATCAGCTACATCCATTTGTATGCTGACCTACAAACAATACAGTATTTTCTGTGTACAACTATATAGTATTAGAGATCATTACAAATGCATGAATGATTAATTCCCTCATTCACAGCCTATAGATTTGGCTCAAATACGATAAATTTGCATACTAGTAGCAATTTGTGCATCTCGTTGATCACTACGTAAATAATTTAGATGGGAACAGCATTTAAGTCGATACAAACTATTTATCAAGAAACTAATTTTACAGTACCTTGTTCTTTTCACTCCCTGTTTTTGCTGCAGGTCTGGAAAACAGAAATATATTTCAGTACTGGAATGTTTCCACTGCATTATGAACAATATCTAAAGTTGCTCTGAAAACTTAATTTCAGAAGTGAATTAAACTAAAATTTAACATAAGAGTTTTGCTATATGTAGTTAAGACTACATGTG
>NW_010222568.1:0-2231 GCF_000695765.1 Mesitornis unicolor | reverse complement strand
GTACACAGACACCTATGTGCATTGGGACAGCAGGAGGACTCCTGCAGTGCTGGCAATATGGATGCTGTTCTCTCCATCTTGAGCAGACACTTCGATGGCAGTGATCACTACAAGACAATGGGCTGTGAAGGACGCTGCAGTACAGCTGAAGCTCACCAACAGCCATAACTAACCAGTTAGCAGGTAACTAACAGCAGCGTTATCGCCACAGAGAATCACCCACAAAAGTTACAAGAATTATTCAAAGTTTAATCTTGGCTTTTAGAGCGGTAACTTGCGATGCTGCTCACTTCCTCCAGGAACACCCTAACCCCAGAATGGAGGATTCGCTTTTAAGATGCAGGAGGAGACTGGCAGACACTTTGGAGCTCATTAGCAGGAAAACAAAATGAGAAGTTCATCAAAGAGACAGCACAAGGGTTGCAGACTGACCTCAGTGGTCTACCAAAAATCTGTATCTACATGGTTAGATAGGAAAGAGCAGAGCTGTGCTTTAGATACCTCCATTGGATGCAGACGATGCATGACTCACTGGAAACAAAGATGTCTTAAACTTCCTTTGTACATGCCAAGGAATGTCAGACCTCATCCTGGGAGTCAAACCTTAGCATCAAATTTAAGCAAGACACAAAAGCACGCACAGGACGTGTTCACACATTCCCTTCTGCTGGCTTGATCTTCCCCTAAGCACACAGGAAGCATGCCCACAGCTGTACCTAAGCCAGCCAGATCAAAAAGCCCACAAGAGCCTCCTACACCAGCTACAACTCCATGCCCTGCCACCTACGAGGGGTAGGAAGGTCAGTACAGTGCAGTCCTCCACTACCTACCAAGATGACTTCAGCCCCACGGGGTTTTTTGCTGAATCTTCGCTCCTTGAACAGGCTGAAAAGGTGGGGAGTTGCCCTCTGCCTCACTTCTCAAAATAAAAGCTTTCAGAGGGTGCTTGGCAGGGGTTGTCTGCGTGGCGAACCAGGGCTCCTGCCTTGCTGCTTTGCACACACTGTCCTACACGGCGCACCCTGGTGTCTTGCTGCAGTGGAGTGAGAAGCAAACTGCTTGTTTCATTTGCCTTTTTTAAACAAGCTGCAGAATTTTCTTGGACAAAGTGGCATTAAAAGCATCATACTTGCAAAGAAAGACACTTGACCTGGGAAATGGTAATGTCATAGTCATCCACATGATCTTAATTCTGCTTCTTTGCTGACACACGTTATGAGCACATCCCATTTTTCTGCAGGATTATGCCTGGTCCTGCACTTGGGGTAGCAGAACAGAAAGGCAATGCTGGGTACTGGCCAGGGAAATGGGGCATCTTGCTTTATGCAAGCCCAAAAGGCCTGGGGCACTGTGATACCAATCAGAGCCATTACCTCCCTGGCCTTCTCCTATGCTAAAGTCTTCATGGGGCACTTAAACAAACAAGGTTGAGTGTCTGGCAGAAGAGAAAGAGCAGTTATCTCCTTCATGCAAGCACCAGACTGGGACCTGTGCTCTGTCTCAGCTTTGTTGAGGCTAAGGGACTTGCCCAAAGTCACACAGGAAATCTCTGTGGCTCAGTTCTGTATCAGAGAAAGGGTGATAAAATTTCCTGACCTCTCCGGAGGAGGGTACAAAATGTTCAGGTAGCACAAGACCAAAGACAGGGAGAAAAAAAGGCAGGAGAAGTACTCGGTACATGCTAACATGAGCTAAGGATAAGCTGCTTCAAAAAGCAAGGCTGGGAAGAGACACCAGTCACGTCCCATGAGGTGCAGATATTAAAACAGCAACTCTTGCTAAAAATCACTCTGACACATAGCAAACTGTCCTCTCAAAAAACCTCAAAAAGAAAGGAACAACTGTGCTGAACAGCTGCATCCATCACCCAGCAACAGTCTTCCCCTTTGTCACACCCTTACAGCCACATGAAAAAAACCTGACGACTTTTGGTTGCATTTCCCACCTCAAAGGATCCAGCCTGAATTAAGAGAGGCAGAGAGACCCAGCGTCTTTGCTAAGGCTCCACTGTAGATACATGTAATTACATTTGCAATTAAGTTTGAGTCTGGTTACAGGAAACCAGAGGCACTTTCCACAGATCAGAGTGATGTTATTGCCACACTTCACAGGTTTTCATAACGTACACACATGATGCTCTGAAACTCACTTTTCACTGACCCACTTTCCACTAAGAAGAAAGTTCATCTTTATTTATCTGGACTTTCTGCTTTTCCTTGCCCACTCGCAGG
>NW_010222567.1:0-2256 GCF_000695765.1 Mesitornis unicolor | reverse complement strand
AAAAAATATGACAGAAAGAGGCACAGTTTTGAGTTCTCCATAAGTGTCACGAAATATCTGTGTGCAAACCTCATATCTTATGATTTCCAGAACCGGAGTGACAAATTCTTGACCACATTACCGCGGGTGTCAGAGAGATGATTAAGCAATCACCCAGAGATCCAGACTATCACACATCCCTGCTGTCAGCAGCAATCAAAGCCATCAAATACATCCACAACAAAAAGGATCAGCGACATCAACTCATTCCAAACAACTTACAGGAAAGTAAATGCCACGGACAGGCACAAAAAGAGAAAGATCTCTACACTGAACCGATAAATAAACCTTAAAAAGCCCAGAGGGTGTTCGCACTTAGAAAAGCAAAAGCAGAGCACTGGGAAGGCAGCTGGTTAGGACAACAGAAACCTCTGCCACTTGCCCCGAGGGTGTCCAAGAGCTCTAACACAATATTAGGAGGCCAAAAAAACCCAAAGAAATAAAGAATAATGGATATAATATTACACAAGTCAGTGACAGCAAAGATCAGAGACGAGAGGAGGCAAGGCTTTGCCCTGAAGGTGAACTGTAGCACAACTGTCTGCTTCAGGACTATTCGTGTCTTAAGCTCTGCTCTAGTCTAATCCCCATAAAAACAGCAGGGGCTGCTGGATTTTGAAAAAAATCATTTTTTAATCAAGATTAACATTTGTAGAGATCGCACGTATTTGCATATAGAGTAAGTGGAAAAGTCCTGAGCAAATACTGAATGAGTTCTGATGCGACTGGGTCTAACAAACCCAGAAGAAATTATTCTTCCCTTTTGGCATAAATCCTTGATGTGCTGGCCATGGACAAAGCAATATATGAATTTTACCCCAGGCAACAAGCTGAAGGCTTTTATTTTTTGGAAATGGCCTTTTGCCCCCACCCCTGTTCCCTCCACCTTTATAATGCAACTTAAGGACTTCTTTGTAGATGTTTGGAGTTCGTAGCTGAAGCTTTCGCACCTTAGAGTAGAAAGCTTTCCCCTACCTAAGGCTTTGGCCTCCTTCAAGGTAGGAGAAACAAATCGCAGTCTGAGATACACACGTTCAGGATAAATTCTCTTTTAGAAAAGATGAAAGATTCCTTCTCTCCCCAGAGCCGAGCCGAAGCAGTCAGGAGTATTCACGTCTTTCTGCTATTAACTCAATTAAGCCGGCAATAAGGACTGCTGGGTAAAACGCGGCGTGCGTGTGAAACGCAGACTCGAGGAGTCTTACGGCGCCCTTATAAATAAAACAAAAATAGACCGATAAAATATTTTGTAATGACTATTTATGTGTGCATAACAACTCGTTATTTCAATTCTCCGCATCAGGGATTTCTTGTTTCTTTCCTCTACCCCTCAAATAAATCTAAATAAATTATACATTTAAAAACAGTCTATGCATCTATAACAACAGAAACAAACTTCATTTAACATCCAGCTGTCAAAGGCAGCCCTTCTGTCACTCTTTATTCAAGTCTGTTTTACATAATTCATGTCGTCTTAATTATTTCCTTCTCTTTCTGGGTAGGATAGCACTTAAGGACAAGCCACTTACAACACAGTCATTTCCTCTGGGGATGACACGGTTGCGTGACACGATCGCTGACAAAAAAACACACTGATGTTTTAAGGTCTCCAGGTGGGGAATTATGTATACATGGAGCCTGCCATGATGGGACATCAGTTGATTCGCATACTACGGCAATAAAAATAGCAGTATAGGTGCATAATACTGTGTTTTAATGCAGACCTACCACGCTATTAATATCCTCCTTCTTTTACTCCTTTAACTGCTTTACAAACAGATGCTGACAGAGTTTATGGGAAGCACAGGATGAGAGCAGTAGCTCAAACCAGGCAGATTGGCTTTTGTTTATTCGTTGTTTTTTTTGCAAAGTCCCCAAAATTAAAACTTCTTAAGCCTCAGCCAAGGTCTCCTTCCTCCCCTCCACCACTCCATGCCATTAGTCAATTAGTAAGGAATTACAAACAGAGCTTTAATCACATGTGTACTAAAAATATGTCCGAAGCAATACACTCTTCTCTCTGTAATATCCTATCCCATTTGCACAGGATAAATAATTAAATTGTTTTAAGCGGTCTAATCTATTAATGCCTGGAGAGGTCTTAATTTTGGCCACTAAATTTCAAGAAGCGGCGCTGGTCAATTCAATATAGTTAACAGCCATACATCAACTTCCTCGCTCTACATGACTAATGAGTTTACTACATGATGGAAAAAG
>NW_010222566.1:0-2252 GCF_000695765.1 Mesitornis unicolor | reverse complement strand
CGTTCTGTGATTCTGTGATTCTGTGAGATTCAGTTTTCTTACAGTATACAGAGGATCAGGCTCACCCAAACTATGTTCAATGCAAATCCCAGAGTAGTGAGGAAACAATGTTTGAGACATTTTTCCACTCTCCTGATCCCCTTATCTGACTGGTTTCCAAAGTGAAGGCATACTCTAAGTTATGTTTCATATGTGTTACAGTGGTAATAGTTGTCCCTCAACACCATCTGCATAGCCTAGAGAGACTACCCTCTCAAAAACCACTCTGCTCCTCTCAGATAATTCCCTCTGTCCGGCAGTGGCAAAAATATAGTACACAACCAGTCATAGACAGTATATCGAGAAAAAAGCTCTTATTGCTGCTTATAATTTGTATTAATAATATAGCCAGATGCAGCAGGTGAAGGCCAGCCTAGAAACTTACAGATTTTTTTATTAAACCACTGTTTTGATGCAACTCTTACTTTAACAAATGTTATAACTGGCAGTGAATGTACACCAAACTCTCCTGTAAGCTCAAGGCTAGCATTTTTGTCTCATTATAAATACATATTTTCTAATTACTGAAGGTTTTATTCAAACAACATCTAGAGATTCTTGAAAGTGTTACAAACTGCTTGGTCTGTCTTTCCTGCATAACAATTTTGATAGTATCCTGCTCAGAAAAGGTATTTACAAGGACAATAAGCTGCTAAGACCAAGAAAAGTTAACCAATACCAAGTTAATAACAGATTGTTCCATTTCATTTGGAACTTTCTAAGAGAAAGTTAAATTGGTTTTTAATAATTCAGTGGTCATCTAAACCTAGATTACCCGTAACTGCTCTATTCTGGATTATTTATATGTACACCATCCAAGTAGCATCAGGTAAAGAATGTTCTCCAGAGGATTCCCAGAACAGGATATATGTTCCTGGACTAATTGTCAAGGACTACCATGACTAGTACAAACCTTTACTGCTTAGTGGGTTGAGAACAATAAAATGCAAGCCTCACCTATTTGTCACTCTGTGGCTGAAGCTGTAAGAAAAGCAGACACATAACAGCTACTTTACAGTACCAGCTTACCTAGGGAAGATACAAAGGGGAAAGAGGCCATATATAATGCTGTTTGTTCCTTGTTACTGCATTTTGCATTGGTAAAATCACAAACTGAACAATATACATTGACAAATTCATGTCTTGTCTGTTCTAAATAGGATTTTATGTATCATGTGTATATATAACAGTTATAGAGACCTACACATCTACACAGGGAAATTATGGATCTCCTGTGTCCTAACTTGTTAATATTTTCTTTTTAAAACACAGAAAAGAAAGGAAATCTTTGCCGAACAAAACATTTACCCTTCTGGTGCACAAAACTTCTTATGTAGAACATTTATTTCTGATATAAAAAATACTTATGAAAAGTCTTCTCTTGAAAGTGAATGACAGGTACTAAACAGAAATACACTAAAGGCCCAATTGTCAGTGTCTTAAACTTACATCCTAGGACTGTGTACACACTGTCTTTTGCATTCTCAGAACCAATGTTTGAATAAGAAGATTGGGTATTCAAGCATGACGCTATCAATATTTACACAGAAGTGACCATCTGAGTATTCAAGGATAGTTTGGCGTTTATCTGATTACTGGGGATATTGACCTGAACCCAAATACTCTTTTATAATATATTTCAATTTTTAAATCTTAACCTTCCCTACAAAGCCATGAGGAGTCTGTTTCACTATGTCAAAGCCAATCTAACTTACTATCCAGCTCAAGGGGTAGGAAACATAACACACTTCAATTAAGGCAAATAAGCATTCCTCCCTCATCTTTAAGGCAGCTGGACCTTTTTACATATATGCACTCAGAAAGGGGCAGTTCCGCATCCTGGCATGCATAGTTAATTTAAGCCAGATAGGATTACAGTGTCTGTTATTGGGAGAACACAAGTATGGCACACAACACTCTTCATAACCCCAAATTTAGCCTTCAGACCATCCTGTGTGCATTGCTGAGCATAAGGGTAATGGCTGAGAGTCCTTTCTTGACTTTCTGACAACCATTTAATCTGTCAGCAAGAAGCACAATATTCAGCTGACATAATTACCTTAGCATTAGCCTAACTGCCTTCCTGCCAATGTTGGTTTTGGTCAGACTGATAGTGAAGACCTTTTAAAATCTGCATGTAAGTAAGTGGCATAATGGATATCTCAAGGTATGAGATTTCATTGGGCCAGCTGGATTGCTTTTACCTCTGCAAA
>NW_010222565.1:0-2232 GCF_000695765.1 Mesitornis unicolor | reverse complement strand
CTCACGTTCTGTGATTCTGTGATTCTGTGAGTACAGTGACTGCCAGTGTGTAGTATGTTATTGATTAGTGGCCTTATTTTGTCTCCTTCCTCATTATCCAGAGATAAATGTTTTTCAAGAAGAGCCTAGAACTCTGATTTCTTTGACTTTTAGCCATCAGAATAAAAGTAAGCTCTTAAAGTTCTGTTGTGCTCTCACTTTTCTCATTCTATATGTGGCAGTGTTAAGCAAGCATTTGTACAGGTAGTGAAGCCATATTTTCCCCTGTCCATGCTTTCCTCTCCCTCAGTCTCAAAATCCAGTGGCAAACTTCCCTCCAAAACTCTATAGAACTGATCTAATGCCCTGTGAAATCAGTCATAGTGCTTCTGCCAGATGAGCAGGATGACAGCTCATTCTGATCTGTGAGACCTCAACTCCACTGTTCACTCTGTTCTTCCATTTCTTTTATCTTCATTGCAGCCCTCCATGAGTTTTGAGAAACCCCCATTCTGCTCTTCTTTTGGAATAATTTCTGAGTCAAGTTTCATTGTCAGGGCTGTTGTGTCACCCTGTGATAACAGCTGATACTACATGCAAACAAAAAGAAATCTCAATTTAGCAGCTTGGGAGTTCCTGGTTGAACTGTGGTTACACAAGGTGAAACCTTCGTCTTGGTCCTTCCTCACTCTATGGAACTGCAGATAAAGGGTTGTGAGTTTTCCTTACATATAAGAAATGGAAACAGAGGGGTTTGTCCTCAGCTGGAGTATGTGAGCCATGCTGCTGAAATCAGAACTTTCTACCCGCCGAACATGTGATTACGTCTGCCTGCATGTAAGATGAGATTATTGGGCCAAATATAATTAGCTAATATCTGAGCTCCCAAAGCATGATGCCAATGCTGAATGTTAGGAGTCTCTAATGTTTTTCTGGGATTATGAAAGACATTATGCATGATTTTGTTTGACAATGGCTCTAATCTCTCCTATTGCCACTAAGTAACAAAAGGGATGACTCCTCTAGAAAGAAGATAGATCATCTTTTCTCCTTCTCTAGCACAAGCCTAATGAAAAATTTTCTGCTTCTTTTACTCTGAGGTGAAGAGCAGCTCCTCTGGAGAAAAATAGCAGCTTCCCTTTTCCTGCTTCATGACAACCTTACAGTTTCCTCAGGCAAGATTCTCAACCCTGCTCAACTCTTTGTCAATTTATGACTGAAACAATACAAAGAGGTTAGAGGTCCATACCCAGATAAAAGATGACTTAGGCTTTTTAAATTTTGAGGTTTTTTCCTGCAGATATCTTGGATTCTCCCAAATACTTCAGTGAAGAATCTCGCAATCTTCAATTCACTGCTTCAGTAGACCCTTGCAAGGTAGGTCCAAAGTAACCCATTTAACACATTGGAGATGGATCCACCAAGTGATTTGCTAAAGTTCAACAGAGCACGTGGTAGAGCTGCTAGGTTACTGGTTTCTGTCTGCTCATCCTTTCTCCCATTCTGGTCTGGTCCTTTATAATTTTAGCTAATGGGCCAGTCATTCACAAATTCCATCAGCCAAAACAAACTGTGCAAGCTCGGGTTAGTCACTTATTTCATGCACCAGAGGAATGCTTGGGGGATTCAGACACTGAACTCACAGACAGAGAATCCTCATCCTGTTTCCTACTGCTTGATGTGTTCCCAGTGCCATCCAAACCCCACTCTGCTCAGATTACACCTCTCCGAAACTCAAAAAAGAACAGTTTTCTGGGTCTCACTAGTATCAGGGCAGAAATTATTGTTGCATGAGAATTGCTTGGGTATTAGGCTGCTTAATCAAGTAAAGATAATTAAAGGCAACTCATCAGTCAAAGTAATAAGTAGTGTCTCACCATTTAGCCTCCCCTTCTGCTTCATGATGATTCTGAGATTGTCATCTCTACTCTCCTTTCATAGGAAGGATTTCACCATGGCAGAAACGAAGCCAGCCATCTTATTGTAAAAACAGCAATACTCCCACTGTGTTTTATACTGGACATAAAAAGCAGCATCTCATAAATAGGTATTGTAAAATAAACATCTCTTTCTTGGAGGTAGGCTCTCTTATTGTAAATAAATGTCACAATCGTAGGGGTATTCAGAAATCAGGATATATCTTTCTAATTGCAAGTTCAGCTTTAAGAATCACTAGTCTGTTCTACTGTCATGTAAATTAATGGCACCATGCTAGCATGTTAGAGATGCAACTATATTTGCATATAATATATA
>NW_010222564.1:0-2238 GCF_000695765.1 Mesitornis unicolor | reverse complement strand
GGCCTTGCTGTAAATTAGATCTGCTAGCTGAGCTGGATGAAAACTTGCTCCAAAAAGACAATGAAATTTTCAGTGCCATGTGCTAGAGAGCATAACATACCTTTCAGCTAGGAGAAAGGGAAGAGAACAAAACTTTTGGCACAAGCTGAGAGTCAGATTAGCTTAATCAAATTGTGAAATTGCAGAGTTAGCATAAAAGGTTTACTCTAACCCCTGTCAAACAAATATGCCTTTTTTGTTACTCGTATGTTAGCACGAACCAGTGTCTCGTATTTGAAGTAAGATGTTACTAAATGCCAAGAGTGAACTCTGAGCCATGGCAAGGGTTTAGGAGTCAGAGTAGTCTGGCATTGCCACCGTGGCTCCCTGGCTCTCTAGCAAGGAGCCTGCTCACCCTGCCTGGCTCCACCTGACTCTGTGCTGCGGGACAGCCTGGTGCTATGGCAGTTCTGTGAATAGAGGCAACCACTGCTTTATTGCAGGGGATAGGCTAACGTTACCTGCATATTTCAAATCTCCACAGAGCTCCAAGGACCCTTCAGATGAAGAGTCAACCCAGCTGAATACTGATCTTCCATTTTCCTGTGTGGCTAGACAGCCACAGTTGCCTAGACAATTCAACACACCCCAGAGCAACTCGCTAATCATGAATATCTTGGGGGGAAGCACCTCTGTCAGAAACATCTGGACTGACCATCAGATCAGGCAGGCATTGTTTCCCAGCCGGCGTCCACCTTATGAGAATGAAGATGATGAAGATGATTATCAGATGTTTGTACCATCAGTGTCTACATCCAACACTAGTTCAGCTGTGGGTAGAGAAAGGAGGGGTTCTTCTGGGCGGCCATGCAGCTGGCACTTGGGAGCAGTGCATCAAAATGAGACTTCCAGCCCCACTCATCACAAAATTGTTAGGCGGGCCAGTAGTGCTGGTGAAAGTAACATGTGTTCAGCTAGCACAAGGTATAAAATCGAGGAGCGCACTTCTCGAAGGGAAGGGAAGAGAGCAGAGGTGAGCAGTATGAATACGTATCCTGAATCTTCAGAGGAGCTGACCATTGATGATATTGAGCATGTGTATGATAATATAAGCTATGAAGACTTAAAGCTGATGGGTCTGACAAGAAGGGAGGAGACAGCCCGTGGTCCCCAGAGATCTGCTAGAGACTCTCTTTATGAGGCTGAAAAGAGAAGCAGCTCAGATTCACCCACCAAGAAGAGGACAGCAAATCAAAACAGAGCCTCCATTTGTGCTAGTAGGGATGAGATACTACTTAGTAGAGAAGCACCTACTTCAAGTTTGGATGAGCTCAGGATTGTCGAAGACAACATCTATGACACCATAGTGCTTCCAGAAACAGCACTATTGAATTTTAAATGTGACACCTTAAAATGCTCTAAAAGGCGGAGTTTTCTGGGCCTGGAAAAAGATTTTGTATGTTGCGACAATCTACGGCAGTTTGTTTCTGAAGAGAGTCTCCAGTTCAGTGAAGATGAGAGCCCTTACCATCGTGTTCCCCTCGACAATGATTATTTGAGCTTAGTAGATAGCTCCTCCAACTCGGATTCACTCTCTCATAAGTCTGCAGCAGATAAACTCTCAGAGGAGGTAGACGAGATTTGGAATGACCTGGAGAACTATATCAAGAAGAATGAGGAAAAGACAAGAGACCGTCTTCTTGCAGCCTTTCCTGTTTGTAAGGATGATATGCAGGAAAGGCTGCATACTGGTAGTACACCTGAACTGAGTAAAGATGTGGAGTATTCACTGTCTACTCTCTCTCTGCCAGAAACTCCTGTTTTCCCTAAAACAGTGAAGCCCGGGGCTGCCACCTTAAGTGAGGCTAATCTGAGGCTTGAAGACGCTACACCATGCAAGGAGAACTCGTTTATGAGTCTGAACAGATCTTCCTTCTCCAGCGAGATGCCTTTTGTGGACAGCCCATATGAACCTGCCAATAGTGTTCTGTCCAGTGTGCATGCAGAGGGCATGGAAAATGACTTGGCTGTTGTGGATAAAACAAAGAACAGAGTTTTTATGATGGCAAGGCAATACAGTCAAAAAATTAAGAAGGCTAACCAGCTTTTGAAGGTTAAAAGTCCAGAGCAGGAACAGCCAGCTAGCAGACAACAGAAACTGAAACACAAAGATCTTGCTGCTATTCTGGAGGAGAAAAAGCAAGGAGGTCCTGCTATTGGTATGTTAAAAATATTTCTCTGTGTGTATATATATATATA
>NW_010222563.1:0-2248 GCF_000695765.1 Mesitornis unicolor | reverse complement strand
TATGTATTTTAAAAAGCTCTTGCTGTTGTCCAATGTTGGGGCTGGGGCAGAGTGGAACAGGTATTTATAAAATCCCAGCATCCTTGTATACAGAGAGGTCTGATTTGCCTCTTTTGCCCTGTCCTGTTAATGCAGAATGGCTAGTAAAGTGAATTCCCACTATTAACTGTGGCATGGAGCTTTGTAACTTTTCTTTCTGTCTTTTTCTTTCTAGTGTACAGGCTGGTCTTCTAAAGATCAGCTGAGCATATACTAAATATCTTAAGCCCAAATCTGACAGAATATAGGAATAGCTCTACAGGGTCAAATGCCCTTCTAACCTAGTACCTTTTTCTGACAATGATCAAAAATGAATGCCAGGGGAAGTACAGGAGAACAGCTGTAGTGGGAGTGGCACTTTCCTCGGGGAAAGACCTCAAACCTGGCAATGGATTGTATGTATTCTAGTAATCCTCATTTCTCTTATTTGCATTTGTCTAATCTCATCTCGAATCCACATGAACCTGTACCATCCAGAGCACCTGATGCAGTGGGGTTTATGAGTTGCATGCATAACAAAGAGCCATCTCCTCTGGATTGTTTCCAACTTCTCCCCTACCAGTTTCCCTTGATGTCTGCAAATCTTTGTACTGAAAGATGCAGAGGAGAGCTTAATCTCTTCCACACACAATCTCCACACAACTTGGAATTTTACAGACCTCTATCATATTCTCTCCTCAAACATCTCTTTCCCAGGCTTAATTCCGGTTGCAAATCTCTCCTCTGTCTTGCAGTGTGACATATTCCTGTTACTATACTGTGAAAACAGAAGCAAACCAGGTTGCTAGGGTCAAATCTGTCTCCAGGTACTGTGGCAGCAGTAGCCATAGAAGTACTGTTCCTGTTCTCTGGGAGGGGAAAAGGTGATGCTTTTGGCTGCTGTACTGTACAGGCAGGCCCCATTTGTTCCAGTTGTGCTCTGAGGTGCCTGGACAGAAGCCAGCTCACATCCAAATGCTGGGTAGTGCTCAGCCCAAGCTAATGTACCCTGTCTCTGTGGGACTTCTAAGCTAAGACTCTGCACTGTGCTAATATGACTGCACAGCTTCTGGAAATAAACTGGTGAGTAACTGGCTGGGTCAGACTGTGTGGATTGGATGTGGGACTGCCTGTCTTACACCAAACAGTGCCAGCGATCTGCTTATTGCCATAGCCTGGTAGGGAAGCGAAGTAGCACTCTACCATTAACCTCCTCTTTCATGCAGAGACGTCCTATCTAGCATGCTGCTGAAACACAGCTAGTCTCATCCACACTTCTTTATTGCAGTGTAGACACGTGCTGCTGCTCATATTTTTGCAAGTGAAGCCAAGAAGGCAGTAAAATTGACTCTTGATTTTAAGTGAATAAACACTGGTGAATTCAAGGCTGGTTTTCATCACAGATGCAGCTCTTTGGGCAGTAGATTGCCAGTGACAGCACATTTGTCACAGCAAGTGCTACAGCGAAAGGTCTGAAAACCTACATTCATGGTGGCTGGTGCCTGAAGGGGAGATTGTGTGTAGGACAGCAGCCACTGCTGAGTAGGCAGGCTGAAGAATGGCAGCAGCCTCTGCTGCCGTTACATTCCTGATACCTTTGAAAGCAATGGAAGCAGCAAGCCAACATTCTGGAGCTGTGTGCTGTCTGGTTGGGTCCTGCCTTCCTCCTTTCTCTGCTTTTCCTCTTTCTGTGGTACTAGAGTCCCAGACCATCACCTTGGGAGCAGCAAAAATCTGTTTTGCCTGTGCTGCTGTGAACTGCTGGAAGGGAGGACTAATTCTAGCTTTTTGCTATACTGAAAGAGAAGGTGTTCTTCAAAGGATAGATACTGCTGAGAAAAGGTGAGGACTGTGAATAGGGTTTTTTTTTTCTGGTTTATGTGTAAATTGCATAATTGCATCTTAAAGAATGGCTTTTTTTCTATCTGAAATAATATCCAATGCTTGTTCCTCTCTTCTTTACCTCAGAAATAAAGGGGGCATTATGTAGTCTTCAGCTACTTCTGACTTGAGCACCATCCAGTAGAAGAAATGCTGGATTACTCCAGTAATACAAAGATCTCACCAATTGAGTGATCTTTATTTTCAAACATTTTCATTCTTCTTTCCATCCAGAGAAATGATGTGCAAAATGAAATGCTTGCTAAATGTTCTCTATGGTCTCATAATCACTGCTCAAGGAAAAGTAGGGAGGTGGTGAAGCAACTACAGTGTATTGAGTACTGTCCGG
>NW_010222562.1:0-2214 GCF_000695765.1 Mesitornis unicolor | reverse complement strand
TTTTT
The DNA here is from genome assembly GCF_000695765.1 of Mesitornis unicolor. Taxonomy (NCBI): domain Eukaryota; kingdom Metazoa; phylum Chordata; class Aves; order Mesitornithiformes; family Mesitornithidae; genus Mesitornis; species Mesitornis unicolor. Next base: position 2,209 of record NW_010222562.1, on the reverse strand, counting down.
TTCCCTTTATCTCCTGATTTTAAGCAAAATTTAAGCTCCTAAAGATCTTCCTGGATTTGTCCCATAACCTTACAGGGCACCTGATACCTGACAGAATCAATACGTGATGCAAAACTCACTCTGCTGAATCAGAGGGACCAAATGATGCTGGGAGCTTTATGCCAGGTTGGATGTCAGCTGTCTCCCCAGGGCAGTCACAGAGCTGGCATCAACCCTGTGCTTGTGTGCTCTGGCAGCAGTAGCAGAAATATGACTGATTGCCCTTGACCGTGAGTGATCTGGAGCATATTTGTAGTGCCAAGGGATGGGAAAACACACACCTTTGGCATGAATGAATGTAGCACCTCAACTTTAGGCTCCCACCACTTTTGAAATAGGACATAGACCTTGCTAACACATAAACCTCTTTACAATTATAAACATATGTGCAAGTTTCTCCTATAGTCAGTGAAGATAAGCCACCAAAAAGATTTTTGTTTGCTAGTGTCACTTAAACTGCTTCAGAGGGCATAGTAACTTCTAGCAGGGAAAGCAACCCATGTGGGACACACTACACACACCAGAGCCAGTCCCTATGGGGTCCCTCTGTCGTTAGATGAAGTTTGGTTGGTGTAGCTGATGGAGTGTGAGATGCACCTTTGCTTCTCCTTGGCCCTGGACTCAGTGATAAGGACTTGTACCTACAGCCAAAGACTGTAATAGAAACTTTGGGGAAAAAAGTGCACCTGACTGTTTCCTGCCATCATTGCATTTCCAGCAGAAGTTTCGGTGACCAGCGACCTGCCTGTGGACTTGTAAGTCATTTAGTAGTTCTGGATTGCTCTTTCTTAGCCTCCTCCTGCAGGTTCATGTACAACTCTAAGAAGCAGCCAGGAGAAAGCTGCAGAGGAAGGAGAGCCAATGTACAACTGGCCTTCCTCCTAATTTGTCACAAGAACTTGCTTTTCTTTTTCTGCTTGAAAGGCTGGTTATTAAATTTCTGTCATGTCTTTGCACTGACCTGGACAAAAACCAACCTCTATTATAGTCGCTGAACAAATCTGGTCTCAGAAAGACCCCCGTGTCAGTGGTGATGGACATTTCATGGCACAGCCTTTCACTACCCTCCCCAGCCCATCTCTTTGAAAATGACAAACCTGCATTTAGGAAAAGGAAATTTACTGTGGCTTTCCTGTGCAGATGGTGATAAGCGTGAGTTAGCATTTGTAAGCTTATAAGCACATATGGTTTTGTACATATCAATTAAGACAGTTGGCTAATCACTGTAATATCATTACTGATTCATCTGTATTCCTTCAAATAGGCATTTATGCTCAGCCTGCTGGTTTTTATACGTATGGACTGGATTGTGCAGTTCTCCCTGTCATCATTTGCAGTCAATAATATTTCCTTGGCACCAAAGGGATTAAAAGGGTACGTTTCAGAACTGTGTGGGCAGGTCACTTGGCCCATGCCTTACGTATAAGGCATGCACATAAAATATTTGTGCGTGTGTGGTTTCTTTTTAAAGGCTCTGCTAGTCATGCCGTGGGCTGAGTGACAACAGCACTATGTCTGAGCACATGGGACATACATGCAGACTCATGCATGAACTCATCTTGCTGTTTGCGAGCCTGCTGTGCATGGTCAGGCATCCAGCCTCACCTCACAGCCCTGGATGGGCTCGCAACTGTATCTGCACCACAGCAGTCCTGGCAAAGATAATCTTTTCACCACGACCTCTCTCTTCTCCATGCAGATACAGTAGACACTCCCAATCAAGAGCTCAAATACCTGACCACCACCTCTCTTGCTCTCTATGGCTTACCTTCAAGGCCACTACTCTTGCTTATGTGGCTCTGGTCTCAGCGCTACACACCTCACTTGCCGCCCTGCCCATGCACAACTCTGGGCTTGCACTCTTCATGCTGTTTCAGCTCCCGCTGCCATCTGGATCAAGCCATCCAGACAGTAGCCCTAAGTCCTGAGACAGCCCCAAGAGCTGCCAAGCAAAGCAGGATTTGGTTACCCCGTGATCTCAGATTTTAGCTGTGTCTTCCCCTGGAGGGCAACTGCTCTTCAGCTCTCCCATATCCTCTTTGAATCTGGGTAGCTTTACCAGCACCCCTAGGGTGGATATACAGCTACCTCCTTCCACTGCTGGAGAAGTTCAGCTCAGAAGATCAGTGCTGAAGTTTTCACCAAGCTGGGTGGTGCAGCTGACACGCTG
>NW_010222561.1:0-2226 GCF_000695765.1 Mesitornis unicolor | reverse complement strand
CCAGTCTAAATCTACCTTCTTCCAGTTTAAACCCATTCTTCCTCATCCTATTGCTACTTGCCCTGGTAAAAAGTTTTTTCCCAGCTTTCCTGCAGGCCCCCTTCAGGGACTGGAATGCAGCCTTCAGCTATTTCTTCAGCATATCCTCATCTACCTGAGTAGAGCAGGAATCCTGACAAAGGACAGGATTTTTGGTTACAGCTTCAAGCACATCTCAGGCTGTACTTCTCTTTGTGCTTTCCTCAGGACATCTTCAGGCCGTATCAGTGCATCCTCACCACCTTCTCTCTCTGGTCCTTTTCTCCTATTGCAGATGCACAGATAAAAAGTGCTACAAAACAACCAGCAAGACCTTCACTCAGGTACGCCTTGAAGGGATGACATGCTGGGATTTGTGGTGGAGGCTGTGTTTTCCTTTCCTTTAGGAACAGCAAAAAACTCAACCCACCAACTTAGGTGCTTCTAACAAGTATCTTAAGTCAAGAAAGACATTTACTTATAATAGCAGCATTTAAAAACGTAAAGCAAGATCTGTAATTCAGATTCCACTGAAACAGAAATCTGAAAAAAATACAGTGAATTTTGCTAGGACACCAACACAAGCCAGCAATCCTGGAATTAGTGACTCTCACAGCCTTCCCTACATTGTCACTTGCAAACTCACTCAGTGTAAGTAGCTATAATTTTAATTACATTTTAATGCAGCGTGTCAATGCATTCATCACAAGAAGTAACCGAGTTGGAAGGTGAGAAATTCTCTTGCCTATGGTACTCTACTGTGGTCTTTGGTAGCATGGATTAAGATACGAGCTCCCCCTGCTTAGGAGGAGAGTAGAACTAATCTTTTCTAACAGTGTGGCTTGCAAGGCTTATTTTCTTACTGCCGAATGACTTCCCATTGCATATACACCAGGAAGTTTTTGACATTACTGAGCTTTCCACTAGTGACGGCTACTCTGATTTATCGCTGGGGCAAGACTGAGGATGCAAAAAAATCAAAGGCTGTGCAAAGTCTGATTAGATTAACGATGACAGGCTCCACCTGGAAACTGAGAGCTTGTTTTGTGAAGAGGAAAGAAAAACCACAACATTTTGGATAGAAACCTCACAAGTGAACATCCACGGAGGGACATTTGGAAGCTGCAACCTCAGCAGTGGAGATGTGCGCCCACACTGCAATGACAGAAACAAGAGCGTCCTCACAAGGCTCTTTGGGGAAGTGCTCACTTCTTGTGGCCCAGGTTTTGCTGGAAGGGAAGCTGTGAAAGTAGATCCTCTTAGAAAAATGAAATTACTTTCCAATCATCTTGTTTTTTGTAGAGTATGTAATACTCAAATCTGGAAACTTGTTTCACAAAACTGCACATCAAAACGCTGATTCAGAGATGCTGAAGTGAATTAGAGACCACCAACATTGTTTCCAATGGAATCAGACAACCACTCAGTAATTAAACTTTCACTTGTTACTGGTTTGGGATTCAGTAACCTGAGCTGTGAAGATATTTTTCCCTGTAGTGAACAATATTTACGTTACTTTTAAAAAAAGGATTATTTTTCTCCTGCTCTTTTGCTGCTGCTGCAATTTGTGAAGAAACAGATTTTTTTCATTAACGTTTCCAATTTGCTGAACTACCCATTGGAAAAACGTTCAAAGGGAGGTGTTCCAGCTTGGCTTTGTGAAGACCTTCAGACACTTTGTGAGGCTATTCCCAGTGCTCTCAGATGTCTGCTTTTCTTGCCAACACTTGCGTCTAAGGGAGCAGAGGGTGTGTTTCTCATGACGGGTTTTCTTTCTCTCTCTGCAAAGCTGTGTGCTATGGAACGCCTCATGGTGGGTGACACAAAAAAGACTCAAGCCATTTACAGGTCAATACAGCCCAGTCCTATTGTGCACTTCCATTCTATTTCTGAACTCTCCTACTTCACTTGATCCAAACTTGTGCTCTGGGTTACTTCTGCCCTGCCTCTTTTAACCACCTGATGAAGTACAGTAGTCACGGCTGCTGGCACCAGAAGAGGAAAGAGCCAACTTCAGAAGGCCAGGACTAACAAAACAGATTGGTTTTGTTCTAGAAAGTACAAGGAAGGTATCAGAAAGCATGCTTTCTAGGTCAAAAAGTGAAAGAAAAAACTTAAACTTCATGAGGGTATAGACTTTTGTACTTGTGTAGCTTAACAAGACAGTCTTGTGTAACAGGCAATACTGGAAAATGGCACCAGGAATGC
>NW_010222560.1:0-2071 GCF_000695765.1 Mesitornis unicolor | reverse complement strand
GTTGGCCTCAGCCCATGGATTCAGCCTATTTCTGCATAGGAACACTGCATTAAGAAATAGGCAAGAGAAAAATCCTTTGTACCTCCCATACTTAACAAAACAGAGCTTAAACACGGTGGGGAATGCAGCAAATGAAGCAGTGGACAAAAAAGCAGGGGCCTGACTTGAAGCACAAGATGCTGTGACCACTGCTTTCCAGGTTCTTTCCCTGGACAAATTCCTGCAGTCATTCTGCAACTGTGTTGGAGTGAACGTTGCTGCAGTTCAGGTGGACTTTAAGGCAAAATGAGATTAATTCTGTTTTTACCGACTTCCTAAATGGCCTCCATCTCTTTGTTTCCCCTCTGGCCATACCCTTTGGAGTTCACCTGTTGGCTGCAGCGTTGGTTGGTTTGGAATATCAATGCGATCGGGGAACTCTCAGCCGCTCACTGCCGCAGACACAGCAGCAGCAGCAAGCACAGGAGCACGTTTCAGTTCACACACAGATTACTCTTTGGTAAATCAGGCATGGAAAGATGATTAGGGATGCTGAGATGACAGCGGGGATTTTTCTTTAACAAGTTGGATTGGTTGGCTATTAGAAAGCAGATACTCAAAAGCAGAAAGGAAGAAAAGCAAGTTATGGACGTGAAGTAAGTGGTGATGTGCTTATGCAGAATAGCAGGTAAATGTTTTATCCACTCTATAGCATCTCAAGATTGGGGTGCATCTGTACGTTGATGAGATCAAGCTGTGTAATTTCATGAATGGAGAAGGTACCACAGTGGTTTTACACATTTCACTCTGCCGATCCTAAGCTGCTCATTTCTGGTGCCTCCTGTAATACAAGCAGTTCTGAAAGAAGCTGGAATATCGGGTTACTTCCTCTCTTTAGCAAAGTTAGCCCTACTAACTTTCTAGAACATGGTGTTAAAAGCACTCAAACCCCCAACATTTCAGTCCATGCCATGACTTTGGCAGGACAGCGCAGGCAGAGCTTTGTCAGGCAAACAGCAATGCTGAAGTCATCAGCTTTTTTGGGTGAAGTTTTAATCCTCTCCCGTGCAGAACGAGAAAACGTTAGCGAGGCAGGAGAAAACTGTTGCCTGCCACAGTCTCTTGGATCAGTTGCTTTCTGATGAGAGAAAACAGTTTGTCAAGATACGGCGGTGAAAAAAGAGAGCTGACTCCTGCAGATTTTGGGCTTGCAAGGGAGGCGAGGCAAGGAAAGCAGATTATTTACTGCTATAACTGCCCTGCTTATCAACGGCTGCAAAGGTGAAGATGAAGAGCTGCCTTATAAAATGTAAGGACAGATTGAGCAGCACAAAAACGCTGTTATTGAGTACATTCAAATCCACAAAACTAAGCCCGGCCGCTTTGCTCTGCAGCTATATAAAAAGAAATGAAGTACTAAACTAGCAAAAAAAAGGAGCAGTAAATTTTTAGGAGGAAGCTGTTCATTCCCCAGAGTACAGCAGTCATTTCACTGAGGAGTACATGGACAGGCTGATACGCTGCCCTTGTAATAGAATTTGGAAAAACAAAATCATCTCTAATGAGCTGCAGCTGAGCAAATCATTATTCACCTCCGAGTTCTTTTTATCAAATTATATTTTAGCCAAGCACTCGCGAAATTGTGAATGACACTGCTGTGGAAAGAGGGGAACCAAAATTATAGTAGGAGCTAGAAGCAGCAGAAATGCATTTCTATGGCTATATTATCAGTTTGATATGCAAAGATTCACCTGCGCGAGTTCCCATGCTCCTTCACAAGTGCTAACATCTTCACACCGGTTCGATATTTCATATGCAGATTTCTCCTCCCTAATTCTTAAGAGTTAAAGAGGTTTTTTTTGGTTTCCCAACTGATAGCAAAGCAGCCCAGTTTGCACGAGTGCATGTTTGGTTTTGGTGTCTTATCATTCAAATCGGCACAAATTAGTATCTTATATTTATCGAAGCCACTAAATGTAGAATTTCATCATCCAGGTTTGAAAACTGTTCTAGACTTGTTTAGAAAATGAGATATAATAGAGATTTTCTGATGATATTGGAGATGGGCTGAGGTCAACTGTATGAGCTTCAA
>NW_010222559.1:0-2219 GCF_000695765.1 Mesitornis unicolor | reverse complement strand
TTCCCAAGATTTCTTTAATCCCTTTTTCATATTCAATTGCACCCTTGTGTCAACCACAATTTCAGGGTTGAAAAGAATGAAGAAAGAAGGAATTAGAAAGTGCATGTAAAACATATTCAATGTAACAGCAAAAGTAATTTAGTTTTAATAGAAAGTTCTGAGTCAAACAGCAGAAGCAGAATGCAGAGGCCTGATACAGCAGACAACAATTTAGTGCTGTGATTCTAAAGGCATTATTGAATAAAACACTTTCTAATGTTCATTCCAGCTAATGATACCAGCAAGCTACGTGATTTCAAAAAGAAAAAAAAAATCTACTGATTTTAAGTTATATCTGCAGTTGCAGTACATGAATGTGTGGGAAGAAGGCTGTTTGCTATTTGTCTACTTGCATTAGCCAAACTGGTCTGCGTTAATTATTCCAAACACCTCCACCTGGCTCACCATTAGCTCCAGCTCAAGTGCAAAACAAAGGCACTTTGGCTTTCACTTAGCCAGATTTATCAGTTGTTTTAATGAACGCAAAATGAAAAAGATTATTAGCACAGAGGTTTTCCGCAAAAACACGTGAAATAGCAGAGCAAAAAGAACACAACTACTTGTTTTACACAAAAGCTCCCATCACAGCAACTGAAGCAACACTTATATGCAAGAGGGAAATCAACTGAGAGGTAGCTGCTATGAGCAGAGTTGAGCTTTGCCACCCTCACAATATGACTGTTTATATAATATAGGGACTAGGGAGGCAGCTTTGCAATGACATAAATCACTCTCCTTCTCTCTCTCAGCGTGGCCACACAACACTCCCAGGCATCTTCTCCCTAACTTTCGCAGCACAAGAATGCTGATGCTGCTACTGCTGGGCCTGCATATATACACGCGTGTATATGAAACATTTGTTTTATTCAGCCCCCAAAAGGAGCAAAGGAAAACACAAAAAGGTTGCAAAAACTGTAATAATAGTCAAACAATCTATAGCAACTGATCTTTTCTGCCCTACATGAGTTCACCTGAAAAATCAGAGCAGAAACATTAAAGATTGGGTGAAAATGGACATACACAGTCTGAAATAATTTCCTATGCTGGGCAGTAACTGCTTGCTGGCTATTTTTAGGTACAGTCCCATCCTCCACAACAGCAAGCCAAGAGAGCTCTCCGCTGGTGCACTAGAAGAAAACTCAATGAAATGTATCAAAAGGCCTATCTAGACCATTACTAAATGCAGATCAGAAGGTAGAACAGAAGGAAAAAGTAATATTCAGAATCTGTTGATCTCTATAAGGTTTTTTTGAACTGCTTTAACATTCACAAACACACACAATAAACTAAGGAAAACACAATTCAATCCCACCTTCTTGAACAGGATGAGCAGCAGAGGTAACCATATTGTACATATTGGAGAGGAAACTGGTGAAACACTGTTCTGATTTCTATTCCATGTACACTGACCTTTGAGGAAGATGAGGTATATCACTCGGGCAATCCCTCCTGTAGCCCGCACAGCAGGAACTTCACAGTGAAAGATGACAGAATTTAGTGGCTTCTTGTAATTTAAATTAGGACAGTTAGGGAGTCTCCAGAAAGTCGATAGGCTGCTTATCTACACTGAACATTTTCATAAGCTTCATCACCGTTCTTTGAAAAAACAAGTGGGCAAGGTAATACCCTGTGATTAAGTTCTACTCCTATGTGGGTAGCCAGCTGAGAATTCTTACACAGAGAGACAGTTCATTAAGAGCTTCTAAGAAAATTTTTTTTTTGTTCCTATGAAAATAGTTTATGTTTTTCTCAAATAATTTTTAAGTTACACTGTAACCAAATAGACATTAAAATATATCCAGAAAAGGTAACTGGTGTAAGTAGGAATGTAAAATGACTGATTATTTTCAATCTTGAGACTGAAGATTCCATTCACCCAGACTTTTTTTGCAAAATAATATTTTATTATAATGCTCTCGTTCCAACAGAATACACTTAAAGGCATATTTCAGCTTTTATTCTCAAATGCTAACAAGCTAAGTGATGTTACTTATTTTTGCGATTTTTTGAATAATCAGAGTTAATAGAATTCTATTCCAGTTATTTTTTATACTAAAGATTTTTTTCCAAAGAGAAGATACATTTTTCTCCAACAGAGAGTATCAAAGTGATTGCCTGATAGACTACAAAACACCAATTCAGGCTCAGTTAACTTGCACTTACCACTTTAAAAAAAAAAA
>NW_010222558.1:0-2249 GCF_000695765.1 Mesitornis unicolor | reverse complement strand
GTTATCCACACAAGATGAAAGAAATGAAAGTGTCTGAAGAAAACATTTTATCATTTGAAGACTTACTGCAAACAGTTATTCCTGGGAATTGCAGTGATTGCTCTGTCTGTTCTCACTGCTTTATTTAATGAAATGAATCACAACTAAACGTGTTCCCAATAGCTCTACCGCTTTTCCCTATTTTAAAAGATGAGTAATAAATACAGTAATCATAGTGCTTGTTCTAGAAGATTCTGTATCTTCATTATTGGGAGGCACACTAAATATGAAATGCAGTGCAGAGAGTTCACAGTTACACAAAGAATGAAATGTAGGCAAATGTCCTAGAAAATGTCGTCAGTGGAAGCCAAAGTTAAGTAATGTGCCCATCAATCCTTAGGTACATTATGAACTAGAGAGAACATCACTTGGTAGGGAATTGTCTGTAAAAATATCGATATAAAAATCCAGTGCCAAATGGCTGAGACTAAAGTTAAGCTTATCACTTAAACTTCAGAAATAATCTTTCCAAGAAATTATGCACTAAAGCAGCTGCCGTTGCCAGAAGGTGTCTGCATTATTTCTTGGATCCTCAAGATAAAAGCTCCATTCATAAATTATTGTTTGAACAATTCATGAATGAATGTACTTTGAAGTGGATTAATTTGTCACAAAGAAAACATGTGGAATTAACAAGCTAATACCATTTAAAGAACATGACTTAGCACTACTTGAAAGCAGAGCCATCCCTCGTATACACAGAAGGGCATTTTCACATTGTAGATTCCGTTTTGGATGTAATCGAGGGAAGATCAGGAAGTTAAAGAAGGAAAACAGCTCTGATTTTAACTGCTCCCGCGGTTTAAAAATGATATTATTTTATATCTAAGCTGTAACATTCTATAAAAGAGCAACTGAGCCAAAGCACAAGTGGGTCTAATTGTTAAAAGGAGCAGAACTCGGAAATTATTTGCTTGAAGTGAGATGTAAGTGAACACGGTGACGAACCTTTACCTTTAGTGTGTGGCTAAAAAAGAACTTGTATAGTTGTCTTTAACCTTACAAGAAATGTGGCTCAATTAAATTATGACAAACATTATTTATTATATATATTATTTATTATATAAAGGATTTCCCTTCATCTTACCTCCTGTTCTCACAGATCAGCAAAAGTTTACTTTTGCTTTTCAATACCTTTTAAACGTTCTCATTATACACTTGTGTCTCTTCAATACGAAGCTGGGAAGTTACCAAAATACCACCTTGCTAAAAAGGGCTGGCTAAATTTAGTAAACTTAAACAGTATTTGGGAAGAATGTTGATTGCGTTCTCATTAATGAGTTATTTGGAGCAATAGCAACAGTGCAACGGAATAAAACAGTTGTTGAGGCTGAGGCCCCCACTTTGACACTACACATGCTCTGAGAGTTTTATTTTAGACAAGATCCAGTCTAGGCCTCCAGACCACGTCTCCACCATTATGTGGTTCAAATGGCTCTAAATCCACATTATTGTTCTAAAATAAAAGCTGATTTCACCATATCTTGCAAATATTACCACCACCACCACTACCACTTCATTCCCCAAAAAAGGTGTGGGGAATAAGGGGGTGTTTTCCATTTCTTTCCATTGAAATACTTAGAGAATGATGAAATATTTGTTTCTGAAAACACGTACCTGTGTAAAGGTTGGTCTTGACCTCCGCTATGGTTCTGTTCACCCAGGCAGCAGCATCATGGCAGAAAGTTTATGGTAATACCTGAAGAAGTACCTGCAGAAAACATATCGTGGCCATAACCTGTTGCAGGCTGATGGCTGTTGTAGACACACAGTAATCACAAAGTAAATGTGGACAGATAAATGTGTAAAAAACAGGCCACTCATAGGTAGGCCAAGAGGAGAAAACTGTTGCTTGTTGTTTATCATAGTTGGCTTTTACAGACGCTTTGACAATATGTTGGTGTGCCTAAAAGGAGCTAAAAATTGGCAAAACCTTTTCTTTCAGGACTGTATTATTCTCCATAAGCGTCATGGATGCCACGTACTCTGAAATGTGAGCAGGGGATTTGTACGTAGCTGTGAAAGTGCAGCGCTCTTCAACCTCCCGGCTTTAAGTGAAATAAGAGGAAAATAAGTAAGTAGAATACAGTTGTGTATTATGAAAGTGCCATAAGGAAGCCTTTTGCTTCCCAAAAGGAGTTTTTGAACAAGTCTTTACAGCAAATGTGAAGAGTTGTTAGCTGCCCAGAGATTCGCATTTGAAACCTGGT
>NW_010222557.1:0-2236 GCF_000695765.1 Mesitornis unicolor | reverse complement strand
GGGGAAATAACAGCAAACCCAGAATTTTCACTTCAGCTGTTAAAAAGAGATTAATTCATGTCCGTTTTTTATGATCTCACAAAGTAGTTAGGCGAAATTTAATTGAGGCTGGGGAGCTGGGGCTGGAACAGAGGAGGAAAAGGGAACTTGCTGAAAACATTGTCAAGGCACAGATACCAAAAACGAGTGGCAGCAGTTAAGAAACAGCCAGGGAGCTGCCAGAACAGGAATGATGTGGTCAGTACTAGGTATTTTTATTAGTATTTTTATTTTGCTTTGAATCAGTATGGAGGCAATGTCCAGGGTCCAAGGATGCTTCATGCAGTGGGACAATCTTTCATGCGAAATGTCAAGCCAGGACTGAGAAGCTGTCAGAATAAAACTTGAGGATGCTTTTAGCAATGGGCAAGGTATGGTTGTCTTTGAGTGTAATAACTGCAGAGTGCAGACCTGTCCTGTTTAGCTCTTAAGGCTGAGTGCCCTTACTGCTTTCTGCTCTTAAAACCTAGATGGTTGCCTGGGTTTTATTGCTGCATGTCACATTTTTAAGGGATATGGGAGGAGGGGGCAGCAGCGTAGGTGAATCTTCCTGCTCTGGTGGCACTGGTTCTCCAAGTCCATCGGTGCTGGTGTTGGTAGCAGGATGAACGGGGCGGTGGAAGTGCAGTTCGCGTGCCCTCCTCCCTCACCCGTCATGGCTGGGTTCCTCTCCGGCCCTGCGGGAGGACCTGTCTTTCACTTCTTGCTTTCAGAGTGATGCTCTGCGCTGTTCATGTACGGTTGGACGGCAGACACATGGGGGAGGAACGTCAGATCCTTACAGCTCAGCCTTGGATCCTTGTCCATCCCCAGGGTGCTCACATCTGTCTCGTTTTTAGCCAGTTCTGATGGCTGCCTTTTACTGGTACAACATGTCTAGTGCAACAGGATCACCTCCCAATTGTAGGGATCGCGACACCTCTGTGTCCACACTAAGCAGTCAGACTGCACAGTGAGGAACAACCACAAGAGGTGGGGAAGGTGTTTGGTGCTTATCAGTTCCTGTCCTGCACAAGGAGTGATGGAGGGGGAAGATGACCACAAATTGTCTGTCTCCTACTGCTCAGTCAGTAGAAATGGCTCCTCAAGTAGGAAACCTGTTACCTGGAGTAAACTCACAGGGCTGGAATGAGCACATGTGTATATACACATGGGTTTTAGCAGTCATTGCTGTTGGTTGGAGGTGCAGTCCCCACTCTACAACGTGCAGGCCTTGCTCCTTTTCCCCAGATTGACTCAGCATTGCAAACCTTTTCCTAGAAACTTGCTGTTATCCACGCTGGAAACACCAGGCTACTTTCTCTAGTTTATACCCAAGAGTTTTCGTTTGCTTCTTTCATCAAGGACTCCACTGAATTTGCTCCACTGTGAAGCCTGTAGGATGCGGGTGCTTTGCCAACCAGGGTGAGTTGGCAAAACACCTCTGCTCCGAAGTCCCAGCAGCTTGGTCTTGACGTTTCTAGTGATGTGTGAGCCCAAATTAGGAGAAAGGGGGAAATGAAGTGTGATTTCTGCTTTGTTTTCTGTAGGTAGACTTAAATATGCTATCAGGTATGCCTTCTTCCTGCATAAATGTTCTTCATTTCCTCATCACAACTCAAATCCAGCTCTGTAGGACCATCTGATGGGACCGTAGGACCATCGCTGCTACCCAGTGAGCGTGGTTTGTGTACGGTGAAAAGCACTTATGCATTGCAGTGAACAGGTTTTTTTATGGGCAACATTTTCGGCAGCGTCTGAGTCCAGTTCTCAAAAGTGATGTAGGCTTTTAAGCAGCCAAAGCCAAGTTTTTCATAAATAAGTAATGATTTGGGCTGCTTCTGCTTTCTGTTACACAAGTCGAGATGTCTAAAAGGAGCCCGGTTGTCAGCAGTTGTGGGATTCTGGCATTTTTTCAAAATTGGCATGCTTTTAAAATACCTTAAGCTGGGCATTCAGAAATGGAGGTGTCAAGGATGATTAGCTGCTTGTGGAGTCCTTTCTTCTTAAAAGTTTGAATGGGAGTCGCTGGGGCGTAGGGTCCTAAAAAACATGTGAAAAATTGCTAAAGATGTATTTTGGAAGTGTGTCTGCCTGTCGACGAGCACAGTTGTCCCCAGAGCACCTGCGCTGTTGTACATTAGTGTACTCCTGAAAACCTACCAGGGAAAGGCAAATGTATCACCTTCTGCACTTGGGTCACAATAACCCCATGCAG
>NW_010222556.1:0-2212 GCF_000695765.1 Mesitornis unicolor | reverse complement strand
AGCACAGCCCTCTGGCGTGTCAGCCACTCTTTCATAGATAAGAATGAGAGTCTTGTCCTGGTGTCCAGAGTCGGACTTATCTCTCTCTGGACTAATGAATTCTGTGGAAAATAATTCACAATGTAATTTTAAAAACTCTCTCACTTTATATAAACTAAGCCAGGTCTTTAAGTTGTTGAAGTTCAAACATAAAACTGCAAGAGACCCTGAAGGTCTTAAAGGTGTCATTTGTAAAGGGTAATGGGAAATTGTATCAAAAGTGGTAACAGTGAATAATAAATTAATTTGTTGTTTCTAGGAATATCAACCTTATTTCATATCACTTCAGTTCAAACCTTGTCCTAAAACAAATATTTTGAGATTTTAAACACGTCAGTCTTTCTATAAGTATTCTGAAGAATGCAATGAATCCTAGCATCTTTTCTCCATCAGTGGTAATTAATTACTAGCCTGGGGAGAAGGATTAGTATACTGAATAGGGGTGTTATCAATCCTGTGACTTTGTGTCTGGAAATATATCCTGGAGCACTAACTCCTGGTTGTATGTCATTATGCAAGAAACTTAACTTTAATTCTTAAAGAAAGTTTGTATTTCTAGCGGAGGGAGGTCCAAATGAAAAGGTGAGGTACTTGTTAAGGCATTTTTTTATGTTAAATCCTTTTTAAAAGCATGTGAGTAGCATAAAGGTAGGCTATATGTTTTCATTTTTCCTGTCCACTGCACTATGGATTAGAAGAAAAGCTGCTGGGAGGGAAGGGGTGAAATGAGTCCTGAGCACGACTGGAATCCAGGCAGAGCTGTGAGCAGCAGCAATGCGAGCACAAAGCGAAGGGTTTGCAAGAAGCAAAGAAAAAGGATAAGGAGCTAAAGCACAATGGTGAAGGGCAGAGAGACATCTTTTCCTATGGTCCCAGGAAGTACGGTGCAAAAATTGCTTCAAACCAGAGAGCCGGATTGACAAAAGAACTGGGGAACTGGGATCAAAATTGGGCGAAAAGACACAACAAAGGACTCTTTATTTTAATTTGCCTTTGTCAAAACGTCTCTCTTTAAAAGTTCGCTGTTCTCATTACGCTTTTACAAAACCCAGCTTTAGCAATTCAAAGCTCTTTTGTATTAAAGTGCCGGCAGATCCAATTCAAAGCTCTAGCAGTTTGCTAACAGTTGCTAACTCTATTTTTCCCAGCCTACAGCAGAAGAAAAAGAGTACACTGTAGTATTGTAGACTGTTATTAAAATACACGAGTTAGCTGGGGAAAAGGGGGTTTGGGTAGTCTACTAACAAAATGCACTAATTTCTCAAGTTTCAGAGTGAATAAAAACAAATGCAATTTATGTAATCAATTCAAGAGTGAGAGCTCTCTGACCCTATTCAATACACAGTGTTGTCAGTCATGATAGCCCCATTCAATCTGCTATGTTATTTTTTAGTGTATGAATTCTTAAGGACTAAATCTGAACTGTAAACTTTAGCTAAATGAATTATTGAGTTATTAAGTGCTGCACACTAAGGCCACTGTTTCTTATACTGGATGAGTAGAGCTGCATCTCCAAAGGCAACGGAGGTGGACATCATCTGTACAGTGAGTTCCAAAAGAACATCTGAAGGGTTTTGAAAGTACAAAGTTATTTTTATTAGATAAAAAGCTAGAAAAATGGCTTTTTTTTTTAAACAGAAACAACTCAAATTGACCAAGCCTGACAGAATAAAAGGAATTCATATGTAGCTTTTTCCTCCCCACAGTTTTCTACACGGCCATAGGGAGGCTTCTCCCCTAAGTCTGCTCAGCTGCTCACTAGGGAAGAAGCAATATTCTTTTGTCTCTTCTCTTTTTAAAAGGGACACAACACAGCAACTGAGACTGACAAACAACAGTGATTCTTCTCATTATCTATATTTTTAAGCTCGTTGATGGATGGGTGCTATTATTCCATACTGCTCATTTTGTTATTTTAAAATGATGCTACCGGTGTCAGTAACTCTGACTCATTTATAGTCCTCTCTTTTCATTACCGTACAACCTTATATGCTTCTTAATTCACTGCCTTATTGCAGAGTATCACTAAATACCTTGAATATTCTTGCAAAAATTGTCAAGGTACTGCTGAACTTGAGCCATAATGTGTGTTTAATTTCAATACAATCATTATTAATTAGCATATTGAAGATTTTTTTAAACAATCACACAGAATCCCAGACTGTTAGGGATT
>NW_010222555.1:0-2247 GCF_000695765.1 Mesitornis unicolor | reverse complement strand
AACTGTGAAATAGGCAGTTTCTCAGCTGAGCTAAATGTTGTTGAAGTCACTTAGTGTAAGAGCTGCCTTTCACTCAAGATAAGTGTAAAGGGGACGTTCAGCTGCTCTGTGCACCCAGGTAGCAGAAATGATAGGAAAGCTGTCACAAGCCCTGGCTAGCACGGCTGCAAAGGCTGAGAACAAGATGAATCATTTGGTAGTGGAGAAGGGCAAGGCAAATGCGGCCATGTAAGAATTGACTGCTGAAATGGTGATTGCCTACCACCTGTGATAGAAAGAGGGAAGGGCGCCTGCCACTGAGGAAAACAGTAGCAAAAAGCACAGGATGCATTAACAGAGTGTTAGCAACAGGATCTGAGGAAGAGCTAAGGGATAATTTCTGTGTGAGGCTGGGAGCAGAGAACTTGTCGTCTGATTGCTGCTGCGGCTGGAGAAAACAGGTCCCAGCACTTTTTTGCAGCTAAACATCTTTGATCACATCAGCAATGCCTAAATCTATTGTCAGCCTTTCTTACTCATGGGAAGAACTCCCCACTGAGCTTCAGCCTATTAACTAAGGTCAGAAAGGACACGGAACTCCTAGCAAGGCTTTTTTTTTTAAATCGTATTGTTGTGGGAACCAAAGTAACAGCTCTGATACTCAATGTTTTTACGATAACTCACTTTAACTTATCAATCTATCCTTTACCCTAATATTATTCTACACAGTCTATCACTGAGTTTTCCTGGAGGATTTGGTTTAGTGTGTTTGCATAGAAAACAATGAGCTTGTTGCATCTCTGTCTGGAACAGGCACAGGGCGGTCTGTTGTTTTGTTGCAGAGTGAAACCTCATGGGTTCATGTCTGACAGAAAAAACAATCATTCTCTTAAAGCTGCCTACTGCTTTTGCCTCTCCGGAGGCTTCTGGTTTCCTCTACTCCTATTCTCAGCTGCTTCTATCTGACATGCTATGCACTGGCAAGCATCTTATTTGGCAAGGTGTTCTGACTGGAGATTCATTTAATCCATATCTCTATTTTTAAATTGTATTTAAATTGGTAATGGAATGGTACCATTCAGTGGCAAAAATGGATGTATTTCTGAAGTAACCTAGACATCCTTGCAAAGGCAGGGTGCTCTATTAGGAAAAGAGTACTACAAATACAACAAGATGAGATATTCTGACTTCACAGTGTATCAGATTAATTGTGTGAGCTTCACTTAAGGAACACAAGCCAAAATAAAAGGAGTCCAAAAGAAAAGCAATATATATCAAAGTATAGATGAAATGGTCTTGAAGTCTGCTTTGGCAGAAGTAGTGAAGATATTTTCCAAGCAGAACTGAGAGGAATGACAAGAAGGTGAGTGAGCGATCTGAAAATGAATGAAGGAATGCAGATGAACAATGCAAGACTAATCCATTAATTCTCATCCTGTTTGTCTGGTTAGATTAATTCTCTGCAGTGAAAGCCATAAATTCAGGATTGTGATTGGCTAAAAAGTGCACTGCTTTTAAATCTAAGGTGCTCATCAAGAGTATTGAGTGCATAAAGTTTTTTCACACGTAAAGACCAAGTTTCCAGGTGCTCAGTTATAGCAAAAATGTCTTCATCCTTCCTTAAGCAATTTAAGGATTGATGCATTAGGCCTTTCATTATATGGATCACAAAAAGGATCAATCATTAAAAATGTAAATCCGATGCTCTTGAAATATGACCTCTGCTTTCCTTGATTATCCACTGAAGCCCATACTCTGCCTTGAAGCACTAACAAAGCCAATCTTTCACAGTCAAGTCAATTTCAGTCGTGAGTTTATGACTGCTAAATCCCAGACCTGGTGCACCTTAGTGTTTCTAGGAGAAACGTAACCCAGGTGGAGTCTAGCTTTCCCCTGAGAGTCCAGCTGAAGAAGTTTCAGCTCCTTCCTGTCTCAGGCAATGTGCGCACATGTTCCAGCTACACCCAGGTCTTCAGAAGTGTAATTATAGATAGTAAGTTTAAGGGTTGTTTTTTTTTACTGATTCCAGCCTTTTCTACCTAAAATGATCTTTCCTCTGCAGAAGTGACACTTCTTTCAGCGGAACAGCTCGCAGTTTGATTTATTTCTGAGGCTAAATATGAACATCAGAATCTGATGCTAAACAGGAGTAACTTGTTTAGCCACTATAGCCCTCTTACATAATTAAGATCTTCGGTGTCTTTGAGGAACTGTTTTCTCCATGCATTTCCTCCATCAAGCCTCTTACAGCACAAGTGCCTTTCTGTT
>NW_010222554.1:0-2218 GCF_000695765.1 Mesitornis unicolor | reverse complement strand
ACTCACACTTTAGCTACTCATTCCTCTGAGTTTCACTTTCCTTTCACTATCTTGCATCTTGGAAGTTCTTGGAGGTTAGCCTTCTCCTGTCTTCATTTTTCCTGCTTTCAAACACACATGTTGATTTTGTGACAACCAAGATTCATGCACAAGAAACTGCTTAGTACGTAAACAGTCATAACTAACTCAAGAGCACCCATCTTACAGAACGTGACCTTCACCTGAGCAAAATCATTTGTTTTGGGCAGCATTTTAAAGCAAAGCTACAAAAATGACTACTTTTACCAAGGCTCAGGACTCAAATTGGGATTTCTCTCACCTGGCTTTCTGTGCCTACCATCCATCTACAGGAAACAACAGGAGACTATGAAGGAAGCATCAAGCAATTATAGCATAGAGGTCTGCCTCACAGCAGATGATAATGGTATCTCTCATGTAACTGCATGGAAGACCTGTATCTTCCTGTTATGGGAGTTGCTGAGATTCACTGCTGCTATTTTTGATCCTGAAGGCAAGACACAGCATTATCTTAGTCTAGGAGAGCTGGAGCCAATTCCCTTCTTCGGATCTTGATGAAGTTAACCAGTGTACTTTGGTAAAGGTAGAGTCAGGACATGAGACTACGGCCAGACTGTCTTAAAGTCTGGCCGATTGTGTTATATTGCTTTGCCAGAAGGAGCATGTTACAAATCACAATTAATGTAATTTCATTTTTCCATCTGTTACACTGTATTTCAAGACTAAACTTTTTACTACCAGATCGAATGAAACACTTAAAGTTCTAAAGATGGGCAGTGTCAGCTGGCTGCTTTGACCACCCAATAAATGTTGATTTCAGTGCCAAAAAACACCCAGACCCTAGCCTGCCTCAACTTAAACATTTAACTTGGACAGATTTTAATTCATTTACTCAATATAGTGCAGTTGTCTTTTCTGCAGAAAATTATCTTCCATTTCCAGATACCAACAAAAGAAAGCAATACAAACTGAGCATCCTTTCAACTCCAGTTCTTAAACATAATTTAGCTTTTTCTCATTAGCACACCTAGTCAAAGAGCTGACAATTTTGCATTCTTCTCACGTTACTCTACCTTCAAAATAAAATATAGGATTGGAAATGCAGGAGGAAAAATATTTTCAAGCAGTTAAACATTACAACTTAAAATAAAATGGTATATGTAAAGGACAACAGTGTTCTCACTGACACACTGTACTTAGCGTATACGTTCAAAACCACTCTTTGGTTGGCAGTGAAGTACGTATGAGAAACATAACATCATTATACCATAGGGCATAGATAAGGCACTAACTCCAAAGGAATCCAAAATGAAGACCTTCAGTGGAGCTCCTTCTCCGATGACCCAGACCTGCAAAACACCTGCACATAAAACAAATACTTGCAAAAGCCTACTTCCATTCTAGGGACAAAATGATAGCCATAGGTAATCACACATTTTCTGCAAACAGAAACCCCATTGCTTCTGACCTCACAGTCACAGTACAGAACTGATGCTATCAAAAGGAATCCAGAAGCACTCCTGTGCATCTTCAAAGTACCTGTTGTGTGCCAGTCTACATTGACTAGAGAACAGCCAGTTCAAAGGAACTTTGAATTCAAAGTATAATACTGTGTTAAACAAACAATCAAATTGTTTTTACCTGGCTACTTCTCTTACATCCAAAGCCTAACATTTGAGGCCCTTGTCAAGATAAGACACAAATATGTTCATGAGGAAGACTCCTATAATCTTCGCTTCTCTAGATTCTCACAGGCCTGTTTCTATTTCCACCTACAGATTTTCTCAAATGGGAGACATTCCAGGAACACCAGAGATTATAATCAAGTCTTCAGACGTGACACTGCATGAACACACACGCAAAAGCAGGTGGAAGGCAGGGAATAAGATCAAAGTCAGGCACCCTCTTTCTCTCCCTGGGAAAAAATGATAAGAGGAAGCTCTATGCTGCTCCTGTCTCGTATTTCTGTTGTTTCCTATTTTAAAATATTTCAGTCATTAAAATAGTTTTCAGCACAAAGTACATCCAATGCATCCTGAAACAGGTGTTCCATCTACAAGAAGCCTTGTGGAAGACAAGTGCATTCACCTAACTCCCAGGGCAACATACAGGACCACTGGGGTCTGGGGGGGTATTTTGAGATGAGATATCTTCTGCTTTTGTTTGTCATTTTACACTGCAGCACAGAAAGAGCAATGAC
>NW_010222553.1:0-2221 GCF_000695765.1 Mesitornis unicolor | reverse complement strand
AGAGCTTATTCTGTGGTTCAAGAGGTTGGGGGTAAACTGTGTACTTCCTGTCTTTCCTCCTTTTTAAAAAGTCCCTTTGGCAATGAGCATTGGTGTGCAATGGGCACTGCTGAGCATGCTGGCAGCAGCAATTCCCCACTGAGTGACATGATCACAGATGGTGCCTACTCATGCTTCATGCTTATCCTGGAAGCTTGTTTCACAGGATCATCCCAAGATGCTTAGAAGAACTACGTTGTTACACACAGGAATGTTGTTACAGTCCCTTCATAGGCGTCTATGGTGGTGAAAGTCACACACCATCTGCTTGTGTGAAGCTCTGCTCTAAGGTGACTTGATTCCATCTCCAGGTCACATGCAGAAGCTGTAAAGGTATTTGCTGTATTTCTTCTCTTTCCAAATGAATGTTTTTCAGTTATACCCATCTCTTATCAGAATGACCTTTGGTAGGACACGGTGTGGAAATTTGGGGAGATATGTTTAATAACTTTATGATTACCTTTATTCGTGTTCATAAAATGCTTTGCAGGCATTTATAGTGTAACTTTGGATCATGTTCCTAAAATGAGAAAGTGTTCTATCTAGCTTGATGCTAGGGAAGTAAAGGTAAAAGGAAGTAAAGGGATTTGCCCAGGTCTGCAGATAAAAATCACTGGGCATTGACATCTCCTGTCCAGTGCCTGTCTTTGTGCCCCAAAATGTGACTACATTGCTGACAGTTGAATCATTGCTACGATTCAGTTATCACTGAATAATAACTTTGCTATACTGGGCAGTAATAACGAAGCTCTCATCTGTACCTCTTGGGAAGACAGCACTGGAGAGAGGTGTGTGCAAGATGAGAAATAGGTGATCAATTGTGATTCAGACCTACAAACCAGTAAATAAGTCTCTAGATTTCATTGAGTCCTACATGAAGACAAGAAGAAAGAAATACTTTCAAGTAACAAGCTGAAGTTAGCAGCAGAATTTATTCTCACTGGGTGTTGTGGTTGACTAAGAATATAAATGAGATTAGGTGTTCAAATCCACTGATGGCTAATAAATGGAATGGTTCAAATGCAAGCCTTATGAACCCCTGAAAGGACTGGGTGCCAGAAGAGTATACCTGGAGAAGGTGGTCTCTTTCCCAGACATCTGGTGCTAGCTGTTGGGGAGGCAGAATATTCAGTGTGGCGGACCTTTGGTTTGTCTGTTCTTATGAACTTGATAATGCACACTTTGCTCTGATAATCAATGTGAGATCTTATCTTGAGAATGATGGATAGTTAGTAGTGTTAAAAGCTATGACAAGATTCTACAGCAGCTCTTCTGCTGCAGTCTTCCTTGCTCTGTCCTTGCAGCACTGTGCAGAAATCCCATTTCCTATACTCTAACGAGGACCAGGGCCTACATGGGGGGTCCAGGTCCTGCTCTCAGAAATGCTGGTAGGGACTTGCTCCACCTATGATTACGCAAGTCTGTACTGAACTAATATCCTGCCCTGATCTCCGAATTTGCTGTGCTTGTGAGATGGCAGAGTTTCAGAGGCAGTTTAGGGCTGAGGTACTTTTGTGTTGATGCAAGAGCTAACGTTAACATCGTTGTTCCAGAATCTGACCAATGTTTTAATTATATTCCCAGTTCTCTAAGTGCTGTTACAGCAATACTGTTCACTTTCTGTCCTCTTTGTTGCTGCCTGAGTTGTGAAGTAACCTGACATTTATCTGTTTTGGAGGTGACAGTGTTTTAATGGGAGAGGAAATGATTCCTATATATGAATTCCAAGGTCTTCTTGAAATTAAACGCTGGATGTGCCTAGTGGTCATGGATAATAAGCTTTCTTTCAAACTTCGTTTCAGCAACAAAGCTGCTGCTATCCCAGTGTTTTGTATATATTAGTGAAGTAAAAGAGACAGTATTTAGAGAGAGCACATATCCTGTACCGAAACTGTAAGACACAAAATGAAGCAAACAGGGGCAAAGCTTCCCCAGCCCCCCTCCCTATTTTCAAAAGGCCTAAACATATTTAAATTTGAATTCTGCTTTTCATTGATGAGCTAGGCTGGTAATATTTGGACTTGCTCCTGTGACTTATGTCACTGGGAAAGGAAAACTTTCCTGGGAAAGGAGCACGGTGAAGTTTTTCCAGAAATCACACGCCTCTTTTTGACTGTCTGCTTGAGAAGAATGTAAATGTGAGTGTGTTTCCTGGTGATTGTCCAGGTGATAGCCTTTTCGG
>NW_010222552.1:0-2230 GCF_000695765.1 Mesitornis unicolor | reverse complement strand
AAGCTGCGTCCCGTCTCTCAATCGCCACAGTCTGGAACTTTTATTATACAATAACCACATTCTTTTGGGTGTATTTATCATATATTTATCCATACATATATATGACTTGCAGTATCTGCTACGCTTATGGAATGTGTCAGAAACAACTTCTTCATTTTGTTGGGTGATAAATACCGATACAGAAGAATCTTGAATAGAAAGGAATTATGAGTCATAAAAGAAAATAAATGTTAACTTTATATTGTCTGATGATGATAAAAAATTAGTACAATAAAAAAATAGTTTGCGCTTTTTTAAAATAGTGAAAGATGGAAAGATGTGTGTACTTTGAGATTTTTCTTTGTAAAAAGGTTGGATAATGTACAAACTGAACTAGTTGACTTTTCAACCCAAAGCTAGAATCTATAACATACACTGTCTTAAAAATATTAAAACCCCAAATATTTTCTAAAATAATAACAACACTATTATAAACACAAATTTTAAAATAACAGGGTTGAAACATTTGCCACCTAAGTCTCATCAGCAGTGAGATTCTGGTTCTTAGCTATGACACAGTAACCCTCTTTGAGTGTTTATGGGGTTTTCTGGACCACTGGATAATCCAGTGAAGACTAAAAGTTTCCTGGATGGCTGATCTTAATCTCACATAGATATTCAGAATTGTCTTTTCTGAGTAGATATCTGCCTCTGAGAGCTGTATTCTGATCCAGGTTTAAGTAGCCAGCCTATCTTTTTATCTCAGAAGCTGTTTGAGGAGTTAATAGGAGCAGCACAAGAGGTAAGAGGCAGAGTGGTGGTGAAAATAATGTCATCATTATCATAAGAGCTTGATAGTTAAGCTCTCACTGGGAAATGAGGGGCCTTCATATAGCAATTTTAATGATATTCTCTTCAGGAACTGTCAGTCAACAAATCATGTAAAAAAATTACAGTTGTAATCAGTGTGATAATAAAAAACGTTGCTTCTGAGATATTTATCTGATTAAAATGGTACTTTTTATTTATGTCCTTTAAGTAGTAACTATAGCAGTGTGGATTTTTTTTTACAGAGTATTTTGGTTTTAGGACCCCTTGACTAGGTCCTGTGACTAGGGCACAACAGTGCACATAAATTGCTGGCACAGTACATGCAAAGTAGGAAATAAGTCTCTAATTCGTTAGAAGTTTAAGATGAATCACAAATGTATTCGTTATATAGTCCACAAAGAGTTATTTGGGATATATGCCCAGTGCAATCTGTGTAGAATACTACATTCCTTCAATGGACCTCAACTGGTGTCAAAAGGAATTTATGCTTGACCAGCTATAGAATAGAATTTATAAACTGTGTAACGATGCATTCTAATATACTTTATTCTGTAAGATCTATCTTTTCTTTCATGAAGGGAGATTTGTTCTTTAGGTTACTGCACTTTCTTTAGGCTCTTCTCTGCTGCTCAGCATCTTACAGAAGATTTATAGCAACTTATAGAAGCAAGCATTGCACTAGGAAAGGGAACTATGAACAAGAATGTGGTGTCTTTAAGTTCTGAAGAAAGTAAAAGCTTTTCACCCCAAAACAAAAGTTTAAGGAATGGGACTGTTTCATTTCTCTACTAGAGTTCTTTTATTCGGTATTTGTAGAATTTGTTTTTTCTTGGCATGGGAAATTTTCTGCATTTTAATAACTAGATTATACACTGTGTAAAGTTAAAAGAAGTGGTATTGTAATAAATGTTTTCCTTTTTTCTATAGGAAGAGAAATTATTGTTAGCATATTTACATTTTTTTTTATCTTATAACTATCTTGTAAATTTTTGCTTTAAATGCTTTAAATGTTCTATTCACAGTGGGTCTATGCTTCTCTGCATTTTATGATTCATTATCCTTCCATATGAATTCATTTAACAGATTTCTAAAATGACCAAGGTGACAAGCTTTGTTCTTGTATAGATATTAGCAGAAATAGAGATGAGAAGCAAAGCAGCAGAACTGACAAGTAGGATAGTGTGTTTTAGATTTTCAGAGAGGATTGTGGACTTCCTTTTCCCCCTCACCCCCGAAAAACATCAGTAAGGCTTTGGTGTCTGAACAGTCAGTGTGGTTGCTTTCTTAGAAAGCCTGTCTGATTAACTATTGCATCAAATGTAAATTACACATCCTTTTGTTCTTTCAAAATGCAATTACTTTATCTCTCTAATTGCTTAAAGTTAGCAGATTTTGCAATCACAGAATCACAGAATCACAG
>NW_010222551.1:0-2190 GCF_000695765.1 Mesitornis unicolor | reverse complement strand
AATACTGGCCCCAGTACTGACCCTTGGGGCTTATCGGATATTAATGTGCCTTCCTGTGGCTTGAATGAACCAGGTCCCTTTAGCACTTTTAAGAAATGCAGGAAAACCACTGATCCCATTTGCTTTCAGCACACCAAACATATTTGCTTCCCACTGAAATAAGTCTGAGAGCTGGAAATTATCACGTTTCTCTCAATGCTTCACAGGAGACGAAGCATATCAGATGACCTCTGCTCTGACCATTACCACAATCAGTACAAAAGTTAATTATTGGGTGTGGTGTGTCTTGTTCATCTTTCTGCTAATATCACTCAGAATCAAGGCTTTAGGTAAGACAAATAGCTGAGTGTGGGGGCTTCCCTTTCCCAGAAATACAGAGCCTCCTCTGCGGCCCTAGCAGGCACAGGCAGCAGAAACAGCATTATTCTGCTCATACCCAGCTTCTTGTGAGACCAAGCTTTGAATGCTCCTGGCTGCTTTTCAGTCAGCAGCCACTTCTTCAATAGGTCTGGTCAATAGAGCAAGCCAAGCTTTTGCTAAACTCTCACTTCATAGCTTCCAGTTCAGTGCTGCATTTGTTATACAGCAACTGCAGTTGTCCCAGAGAGATTTTTCTCTTAATGCTTGAAGCCAGCATCCAATGTCATGGTGACAGTGAAGTGGAGAGCCAAGTCTGTTACATTAAATAAAAGTGGAAGTGCAGCACGTGCATGCCTCCTAGTACTTCCTTACTGTTGGGAGTGTGAGTGTCCAGTTGTGGTGGAGATGTGACAGTATAAGCTAGCAGGCAGAATACAAACAGGTGCTACTTGGCCTTTAGGCATGCAGTCTAGTGGCTAGGACATTTCTATCAATAACAATGTGCTTTCACTGCTCTTTGGATCCCTCCACCTGTCTAGATTTTAATACCAGTGGTACAAATTCTGCTAATGTTAAATTTATCAATTAGACATTTTCCCTAATGACAGTGTCCCCAATACAATCTGATAAATGCCAGATTCATGTTGGCTCTCACCTGAGTATTTTCAGGGCTGAAGCCCTTCCCTGCGGTTTATGGAAGGATAGGACTGAGTCAGAGAGATGACTTGGTCAACTGCACAGTGGCTTAGCTTGACTTTGAAATTGTCCTAATCAAAATGGTGAAAGCACTTGTGAACTTAAATATAGCTCTAATCAAAAACTGAAGGATATGAACCTCTAACAATCCTCAATTTTCTTCTGTCTGCTAGAATAATTAATCATACATAGCTTTAAAGAATCTCAAAGCATTATATAAAGGAGGTATTCCCATTTTTAAATAGCCCTGGCAGAAGGGCAGGGGTGAAGTGTGTGTGTCAGGTCAGTAGCAGAGCTGGCAGTAAGATCTTCTTTTGCGCAGTGATGCAACATTCTGAGTGCTAGATCCAACCACCCTCATCTACTGCTGTAGTTAAACTCATCTTCAATGAGAAACATTCTTTAAGGCTTGCAACAGTATAAATAATGTGCCATATTCAGGCTGTAAATCAAGTGCCATTTGCTTGAAATTATTTCAAGCAAAAGCTTCTGCTTTTTTCCAGCATAATCTAAAAGAGCTTTATTGATGTCCTGTCTACCATCTGTTTTACATATGAACCTTGTGACTCCTAGTCTTTTCAAGCTCGTTAATTAGGCCAATAAGCAGCATACCACAGGAGCTCTGAAATGAAATGCTGGTGGCACATCTCTACCACCATGGGCTTATTCTCTTTTACCAAGTTCACAAGTGAGTGCTAGTTTTCTGGATGGGGGGCCCTCTTGTGATCAGGCCCCTTCTTTACTTTGGCAGTGCTGCAGCAGTAGCTATTTGCATTTCCTCTTCCCACCTGTTGCAGGAGGAAACTGGGCAGAGAAAGGCTTTTGTGTATTTTCTCCCTTGCTGCAGCACAGGCTGGATTTATCCAGCCGCACCACACCTCCATTGAGCTTATCAGAGGCTCAGCACTTGAAGGCTGCCAGATGTACAGGCAGTATGTGTGGGCTTCCACAGGCATCCACCTCAGTGGGTTATGCAGATAACTGTTTGGATGAGATGCAGCTCTAGGAAACAGAGGACCACATTTGGTATGCAAACCACTGCTAAATGATGGAGTCTTGTATTTCTATTTACTGGATGCTCTTTCTGAAATCCAGTTTTGGTATTACTTATCACAGAATCACAGAATCGCTCGG
>NW_010222550.1:0-2206 GCF_000695765.1 Mesitornis unicolor | reverse complement strand
CCCCCAGTCCCTTCTCATGCCCAGAAGGCTCGTCTGTTCATGCTGGCTGGCATAGGGCATCTCCCCAGGAAAAGCCCACTCCCACAGCTTCAGCATTCAGAGTGTTGGAGTGAGCAGCCCCTCCATTCTGACACCGGCCAGTCAGAGAAGAGCAAATCTGGGAGCTTTTGGGCAATACAGGCCTTCCTTATGTCTGAGTTGAGCCTTGTCCCACTTCACCTTGGCTGGCCTTGCAGGGGAGCTGCGTGCCCCTTCGCTTTTCCTTCTAACAGGCACTCTCCTTTGTGTTCCTTTCCCAGGCTGTTCAAGAGATGATTAATCAAGCCCTGGAGAGGCTGGAAGAAAAGCAAGTCCCGATGCCTGATTATGCCCTCAGTTCATCAGGTGCCCTGCCCTTGTACATACAAACCGATTCCAAAGCGCTTGACGAGACAAGCATTTGAATGTGTCGTCCAGTGGTAGGAGAGAAGGGCCGAGAAGGCAAGGGCCACCTTGTGCCTTAAAAATGTACCCACTGACAGAGTCTGTAAGGAGCCAGACCACATCTGAAGAACAGGAAGTCTCCTTCACATTCTTGTCTTTTTCCACGGCCCCTCATGGCAGTTTGTCGAGTCCCTGCTGTGTGCGCCAGTAAGAAAGAGGGGCATCCACTGTAGGAGATGGGTGACTACTTTGAAGCCTTTTTCAAGTCAACAGCACAACATTCCTCCTGACATTCATGGATGGCTGTGCTCATGTTTTTAATTTCCAGGGGCTGCTGTCATTCATTCAAGGACTTCTCCATCCTTCTGGCATCCACAAGCAAAGTTTTTTGGTATTCCCTGCCACTGATGGATTACCTGAGCTTATTCTTGAGGTAGGAGCACCGAGAAACAGAGAAGCCAAGGTGGCAGCAGTGGGGACGGAACCAGACATGCTGCTGAGAGTTGCCTTTCCCCTTGTCCTTGATTCTTGACATTTTATTTTCTTGACAACTTCAAGGGGGGGGCCTAGTCCCCTCCTGTGTCTCTCTGCTGAGCATTTCCTCTCCTGGAGTACCCAGGTCCTCCGCGTAAGCTTCTGCCGGGCTGGCCTGGTCCTGCAGTCTTTGTCTTCCCACTCACTGTGAGAACTCTCCGCATGGCACAGCAGGAGAAAAGGCAAGGTGCCTGCAGAGGTCTGGGGTGTGAGCTGGCCGGTGTGTGCTTTTAGTGAGCGCAAGCGGGTGCTGAGAGCCTGCACTGCTGCAGGGCCCCACGTTGTATTTTCACGCCATCCTAGCACTGCATCCTGAGCTGCCTGTACCAGTTGCAGAGTTGGCTGGTGCCAGTGGCAGGAGGTGGGACTGGATGAGTGGGAGGGATTGCTTTCCCTTCCAAGAAAGGCTCATCCAGAAGGGTCCTTAGTGGCCACCTGGCCTGGGCAGGGTCCTTTCAGCCACACCGTCCCTTGCTTGTTCTTGGTGAGCTGTTCTGCACCACGAGAGGCCAGAGAGCTCCTACACGTAGTGTACCCAACTCCTGGACATCGAAGTGCTTCTCTGCTGCAGGGGCCTTGTGACAAGTGAATTCTCACAACTGGTTCTCTGTTCAGTACCCTCAGGGTCCGACCGAAGGCATTGGCTGTGGTTCAGAGCAGAGCTGGTTGGCCAAATCAGTTCTTAATCCTCTGTTGCTCACAGCAGGGCAGAGTGCCAGGGCATCCTTCTCCACATGAATGTAGTTTCTTCTTCTCCTTCCAGCCAGGAAATCATCTGGGAAACTGCTGGCCCTTCCCAGGAAGTCAGGGGCACTTCTTCCTCAAGCTGGCAGTGCCCATCACTCCCAGAGCAGTCCCCATGGACCATGGCTCATGGACAGCGTTCCGCGGATCTCTCCAGTGCCAAAGGACTTCGCTGTCTACGTAAGTGATTTCTCTAGAGTGGGGGAAGGGGGTTTGTGTAGCATTTCTAAGTGGGGGGTGAATACAGGTCAAAGGGTCCTGACTTGCAGAAGGAACAAGCTCCTTGGAGTTGCTCCCTTTCCTTTCTTCTCTTTTGTCCAATGTACCGCTTGAAAGGAAGCTTCTGAGGCAAGATGGTGCTCCAGGAGCGAGAGGGAAAAGGAGCTGGCACAATGCATGGTCCTAGACCTTCTTGGCTTCCAATCCCAGTGGGCATTTGGGATCCTCTGGTTACTCCCTTCTCACTGGGAAGCTCTGCTCCTTTTCTGACTGGCAGCTTAGACTC
>NW_010222549.1:0-2202 GCF_000695765.1 Mesitornis unicolor | reverse complement strand
ATCATTTGGTTGATGTTTTGTGCAGTCTAAGACAAACTGCAAGAAAATTTAGGCACTCTGGATAAATCTTTCTCTTTCGGGGTAAAATGGAAGGGCCACGACTACTTCCCGAGAATGCAGCTTGATCCCCCCTCATTTTGAGATAATTTTATATCTGAACTCTGGCTGGTCAACGTATCAGTTGATTTACATTAAAATTGGAAACCATTTTAGGCAAGGGTTTGGAATGCAGCCAAGAGTCACTTTATGAAATCACAGAGCAAGGTGGACTGCACAAGTGCTGGCATTTGCCTTACTCTTTAAAGTAATAATTCAAAAATGCAGTCTACAGTTCAAAAATAAAAGTCGGGAAGGGCTAACATATGGAGACTGACATGAGGATGAAGGAAAGTGACGTTTTTAGGGAAACCCCTGTTTTACGCTATACAAATAGAAGATCTCTTCCATTGTTTTGTTGCATAAGAAAAATAAACGGAAAGTTTTCTGCTTGACATTTTAGCCATGAGCTAAGCAATGTTCTTTTGTGGCAGGTAACCAGCCAGCAGCTGTCTTTAAATGTGGAGATGCTGACTAGTATCTGGAATCGGAGGTAGAGGAGAAGAGGGATTGTGTTACTAAATCAGATCCAAATACCAATACTTTCTTGGTTAAGCTGCAGCATCAGAATTATTTCTGCTGAATGTCACTCAGATTTCCTCAGAGACCTTGACATCAGTGGGCTTGTCAGGCATGTGTCGTTCCAAAAGACTATCAAAAAAGGATTTTTTCCAGTAAGAGGCCAGACCTTGAAGTCACCTCCTTAGTAGGAAGATGGAAGAGGCCTAAAGTACTTTCAAGTCTTTAACTGAAGGGTTTAATTTATCCAGTTAAGACAAGATAAAGCTACTGTTGGGTTAGTAAAGTTAAAAGAGGAGCAAGAACCTATCCACAATTGTTATCTTGGTTCAGAAAAGATGCACAGAAAGTCAACATTGTAGGATTTTTCTCTTATTGCAATAAATTTTAACAAGGTGAGGGTGTGTTGAACTTGCTATATTTTGAGAGAGCAGTCTGGGTAGGAACATGAAGGAATGAAGAGAAAAGGCAGTGCCCTCCAGACACACCTAAGCAAAAGAGTCTGGTGTCATTTCATGGGAAGCAAGCACAGCAAAGGAGAAATCCATGTGAAGCTGTTCAAAAAGGGTTCACAAGTTACTTTTGAAAATGCATGCCCTATCCAAATAAAACATTCCTTCAAGACAGGCAAGAAACCTTTTCAAGAGCAGGATGAGGGTGCAGTGGTCTGAGGTACTGCCGGTGAGAACCATCAGGACAATACTTCCTGTAGTGATGCTCCAGCTTCCCAGCTACCCAGGCTGACCTTTGCAGGAGACTTCAGGAGTTACAAAGAAAGAATTGCACAGAACACCTATAAAAAGCTTCCTGGATGACCAGGCAGCCGTGAACTTTGTGTCCAAAGCCCTGCTCAACTGAAAACACAGAGCCAAGTCTTGTCAAATTTTGGAGGGAATTGACAAGGATTTGGGCAAAGATTCTGATGGACAGTTGCAGTGATCACAGCCCATGCTACTGGTGAGCAACATCAGAAATGGAACAACTGAAGTTAAAATGGGATAACTAATCATTAAAGTAAGAGGAAATTAAGAGGCCTTTAATTGGGAAACTGTGACATAGACACCTCAGTGTCAAAAACAATGACAGTACGTTAGCCCCATCATATAGCACTGCTGTGCAAGAGATAATGGCCCCAGGTTCCTGCCAGGCTCTGATTTTTCTGCTCGAGCACCTCGGCCAGGAGCTTTGCCAGAATGGAGAACAAAAAATTCCTTCACCAGGAAAAAGCCATTCTGAGAGAGTTAGTCCAGTCTAATAGCAGCATATCCTTATCCTGAACATAGTTGCTCCTTGAGAGAATTACAGGATAGGGTTAATGATATATCCTGATAGTAACTCCATTTTATCATTGCTCTTTTTTTTTAATTGTGCCATCTAAGTAGGAAGTGCTTGTGCAGTAGATCTTTTACCATCAAGCATGCTCATGACCCCTGTATCACAACCTACACAACATGCATATGCTGCTAATTAGTGACAGAGCTTAAAACAACCCCTAAGTCACAACTTCTAGTCCTATTCATATTGATTTATGCCTGTGATCGATATCACACCTCGCTGAGTTACTTCCTATCATCTGAGCTGCTGTAA
>NW_010222548.1:0-2208 GCF_000695765.1 Mesitornis unicolor | reverse complement strand
CTCCAGTTGTGTGACTCATTCCACCATGTTAGCTAACAAGTCAGTCCTTGCCTCTCATGAGAAAACTGACATCAAAAACCAGATGATGTCATTACAAAGCTATGGAGCACAGGAGACAGGAACAGTTCTCTTCTTTGCCATTCCACTGATCTCTGCTTGACACCAACCAACATAGCATGCACATGGGCTGGAAGGTTGGGTTTTCAGAAATATTCAAATCAGACACTTAACACTGTTGTTGCTCTATTATAATTAATAAGTGATAACTTGTGGCTTCTCTGTTTTAGAGAATAAGGGAACTAGTAGTATGGATGCCAGCCACTCTATTCCTGTTGGACTCTTCCATAGGCACACTTAAATTAGAATTACAGATCTAGCTCTCATTTTGGAATTTAATTTAACTTTTAAGTACTTGACTTTGCTACTGTTAGAATGCACTGAAGTATTTCAATTTCTGTTTTATGTAATTTCCTAGATTAAAAACAAACAAACACAAAAGAACAACAAAAAACCAACATACTGTCACACTGAACTGACTCATCTGCAGAGTCCTCATCTTTAGATCTAGCACATAGATCTTGGTAAAACTGGTTGCAGTAGTAGATGTTAGTCCTCTCTATGGACCAGCGCTAGGAGAGAATGAGATATTGTGGCAGCACATTTCCTACTTATTTTTTTCTTTACAGCGGGACAGTGATAATGCTAAGGAACCATGGATTCTCTTCCGAGCATTGCTTGGAATTGTCTTATTTCTGTCCATCTGTCCCAGAAACTGGATTGGCTCTTCCCATTTAAGACTATCCTTACCTCTGTTCTTTGTTTTCCCCTTCTCCATACAATGAAGTCTCAATTTCTTACTTATTTCAGTCAGACATAGCCTCCTTTTGTATCAACTGTATTTCTCCCAGATTTAGTTAAACCTTTCTTCTTCCCTACTTTCTTACAGTCTTAACATCTTTCTTTCATCCCTTATGCAATCTGAGTCTCTCTTCTTACCTCCTCTGCCTCTTTGCCTCTGCTACAGCTTTCCAACTCCTTTTCTCAACATACACGTCCAGTTACATTATGTTTTTATTTATATCTTAAAATGTCTCTTATTTTCCTTTAATTTTTACATTTATTTATTATTTCTCCCAAATACAACACTCTTGGCTGACCACGCTCAGTGCTTGTTTCTCTTGAAGACCAACCCCTTGTCTCTATCTACTTATTTCCTCTCCTTGTTTGGCTTTTGTTTCCTACGCTTTAAAATCTATCTCCCTTACAAAGACCAGCAGAGATGTAGGAAAACATCTCACTGAGAGTATAGATTCTTACAGAAGACAAGATCTCAGCTCTCATTTACCATTTCCAGACCCAAACCTATTGCAGGGAAAATCATGCTTCACCTTTGTATTTCTGGCAGAATTCTAACTAGTCATGCTGTAGCGATGGCACATTAATCCAGTCTGGAGAAAAGTTGCAAGAAGCTAAAGTATAAATAGAAATTTAAAAGACTGGCTGAAACATTTCTCTCAGGGATGCCAACCTAACTGTGTTTTTTAGGGTTAAAAAATCAGTTGTGTTTGGACAGCTTTTTACAGGGTCATAAAATGCATACATTGTCCGGTACATACCACCCTTGATTTGCTGATCTAGGCCACTTTTTATGCTAAGAATTTTCCTATCTTACATCTAGAACAGTAAACTAAGCAGGGCCAAGGATGTGAATACCCGTGCTGTTTCACTGACAGCACCCATCCTGGAATGGCTTGGCCTATACCACGTCGCACTCTGCCAGACACAGCCATGGCCGCTTTATGGTCTGGAGATGGCAGAGAGGAGGGTTCCCAAATGGGCACTCCTTTCTGCTGGGGATGAGAATTAGTTATACAGATACAAGCTGTGTCATGCCATTTGCTGACGATTAGCCTTTGTTAGCACATATGTGATTTACTCAAAAAAAACACCCAACAAAAATCTGTTTATATGAACATAATCCTCATTTTCCTCTTAACAAAACTATTTCTTCTCAATAGGTTTGTTAATAAGAGTTTCTGGTACTACTTACATGATCTTAGTTAAGTATATTAGACAAAATAAAAACGAGTTCTAAAATAGTAAGCAACAATAATTTTCCTATATAGCTCAAATTTAATGGACATTTCACTATGGTTTTGAGGAGATTACCAAGATTATAAAATCACAGAACCACAGAATCACAGAACG
>NW_010222547.1:0-2219 GCF_000695765.1 Mesitornis unicolor | reverse complement strand
TCGCTTCCCGATGGGGGAAAGGAGTGTGGTAAATCCACCTTTTTCAGTCGCCTCCCTGAGTTTATTCCTTCCTTGCAGTCTATTTTTTTGGGGTTATTAAAGGCTGTGATGTGGAGCAGCTTGTTGGCATCCCAGGGACAGGGCTGGCTGGGTGACCGCTCTGTGGTCCAGCTCCTCTGCCCGCAACCCCGGCCACTTTCCAGCTCTTTCTGGCCTCATCCACGGAGGGAAGTTCAGGAAAATGAGCTGAGCTAAACTGCAGTAGGTTTGGCAAATGGCTTTAGGACTCTGTGTGCCTTCTGCTCCCATAACTCAAGTGTCTTGGGCTGGTTTACCTTAATATGCTCCTTGAGGGGCTCCCAGTTCCTGCACCCTGCAGGGACCTGTTTGGCTCCGCATCCAGAGAGGTGGCTCCCGTCCAATGTGTCCTGCAGAGGTGTGAGCTCCTGTGTCCTGCACAGCCTGCCCAAATGTGGGCTTCAAGGGGACAAAACCTGCATTTCTTGCCCATTTTCCATGGGATGCTGAAGCCCTGCTCCTCGTGGTGGGGAATGGGGCTGGGCAGGGAGCAATTTGGACTGCAAGGACCAAGTCCCACAGCCATTGGGGTGGCTGCAGGTGGTCCTGCCCCACTGGCCCCTCTGTTGGGGGTTCTGGAATAGCCAGAAAGGGCTATAGCCAATTTATTTTGCATTCCAGAGGTTGGTTTCATTGTCACTTCCCCATCGGGGCAGCAGGGTTTCTTCTCAGCAGTGCAATGTGGTGGCTGTGGGTAGAGACCCATATGGAGTTTTTCCTCTTTTATTTTCGCTGACTTTGATGGGAAAAACCACGTCTCAGATGTCATTACACTTGATGGCGGTGACCGAGGAGAAAAGCCATTTACCAGCGTCGGGGATGAGAAATGACTGATGGGGCTCTCAGCTGGCCGTATTAATGGCCCTGGAGGACAGGTTGGCAGGAGCGAGGGAAAGCGGATGAAGCTGCCAGCTTTTTGGCTCCGCTCCTTCGGTACATGTCACTGCTCGGTTCAAAATGTACTTGGAGAGCGGCCCAGCCTATATGCGCTTTCTATATGAAACTCCTAAATGCAGAGGGCCGCTGCCCAACCGGCATCTCCATTTGTCCTCTGCGGCGAGCTGAGGCGTTCAGCTTATGGTAGGGGAAAATAAAGCAAGAAAGGCAAACGATTTACAAATTATTTACAAACTGGGATCCGCTGGAGACCAGAGCCGCTTCCCTGTTTGTGCATCTGTGTGTGCATCTCAAACCACCTCACCCCAGCTCGTGCTGCCATGCAAATCCTCATCGGCTTTTTCCCTTGCTTTGCTTTGTGCATGATGCGTGCGCAAAAGGCTCCTGCAATTGCTCCCTGGAGCAGCCTGAGTGATGCAGCTTACAAATATAGGCACGGATTTGTCTAAGTAAGTGTTGTCTCTGCGGCTTTTTTTTCTCCCCCCTGGTTAATTTGTGAAGATCTGAATGAGCAGCCCTGTGGACAGGAAAGCTCAGTGCGTTCTGCACGGCTACTGCAGGGCGTTTGGGAAGCTGTGACCCACCAGTCACAGTGTTTGGTGACTCTATAGGGGAAAGAGCTGTCAGGAAGGCTGGCATTTGAGCAAGGACTTCCCAACCTGGTGGTCAGGGCCATGCAGCCGTGGCTCTGCTGTCTCACCCATCCCTCTCTGATTTTAAGTCCTCCACCCAAAGATCCCTGCAGCTGTGGGCCCAAGTGCCCATAGATGACTTCTGTGAAGAGCTGGTACCCCTGCCTTGGTGAAATGATCAACTGCATCCCATCCAAAACAGCTCAGCTGGACCCCTGCAGGCTGTAGGGTGGCAGACTGGGCAAGAGGCAGCGGTGATGGGCTCCAGCCTGAGATAAACCTTTGGGACAAAGGACGTGGCTGGCAGCACTGGTGATGCCCACCCCACAGAAAATGAGCCAGGGCACTTGTGAAGTGAAGCACCTTGTGAAAGACATTGGCAAGACCTGAGGCTCAAACCATCGCTAGGCTGGGCTTTTATATCTGCAGCTAAAGGGCACGTTGCCATTCTTGTCCTGGCAAACCTTTCAGCCTCTTTTGGTGCTTCAGTGCTGGAAGAATTGGCTTTACTCAAGAGTAAGAGAAATTCAGAAAAGATGGTGGCTTGGTTTCCAGTTGGGCATTGCATTTGCTGTGGTCTCGTGGAGCAGTGTCCATAAGCAAAGGCTTCTC
>NW_010222546.1:0-2180 GCF_000695765.1 Mesitornis unicolor | reverse complement strand
GGCGGCAGGGAAGTTTTGGGAGGGTTTGCAGGGAGCTGCTGCTCCCGCAGGACGGCCGGGGGTGGAGATTTATCCTTTTCGCTCGAGTCCTCAGGGCCTCTGTTGCAAGAATGAAGTTATGACCCAGTGTGCAGTGCCCTGGGACAACTGGTACAGCACAGCCATGGTGTGAGCAGTTTACCTTCTAGAAGAATATTAAAAATGGGAGAATTACTACTCTTTGACCGGGGCAGTGGTAGCATTCACTCATTGGAGTTCTTACTTTTTGCCATGCACAGGGTAAGATTTGTGGTATTAAAGATACTGTTCTGCTCTAGGGTGTGCCTTGAGTATATCTTCACCAACAGAGTTGTGGGCAGAATTCAGCCCCTTCCCCTTGTGGTGCCTCATTTTGGCTGTAGTGCAGGAGGCACAGAAGATGCAGCAGCTTTATGAAAGATCCTGTCTGACTTGAGAAGTAGACAACTGGCAGCCGTGCACTTGTGTGCCCACACAAGATCTTCAAAAGCAGCTGTCCAGTGCAGAGCAGAACGCACATCATGGTTTCCTGTGAGGAATTACTAAAGAGGCTTTTCTGATGACCAACAGGAAGGGATGAACTCATGTTGCAGTGAAAGCAGAAACAGGATAATTTTTGTTGTGGCACTGTTGCGGGCAGTGGTTTTAGGACCCATCCCTCTTTTTCAGGTTTCTGGAACTTTGTGAGTGGGATTAGGATGTGAGGAAAGCTGGCAGGTGCATGCAAATGGAGACAATACGGTCACATACACCTTTTCATAAAAAAACAGTCTAAATTACAGGAGGCACATCTCTGAAAGATCTGAGTTTTAAAATAGCAATTTATTGAACATTTCTCTGTGTTTCTGTGTTCTGCCCTTTCAGAGTGCCCACATTTGCAAACTTCATTCCTTTGCATTTAGATATAAAGTGTTATATTTCTCCCATCCTCTTTTTCTTTTTTTTTTTCCCTTAAGACAGAGTTGGAACTTCCACCTACTGTTGTCAGGAGTTGAGTTTTTCACACAGCAACATACAGCATGCAGCAAAACAGTCGGGCTCTGTGAAAGCTAAAAAAGCATCAGGGATGGGGAAGAGTTATTTG
Source organism: Mesitornis unicolor (assembly GCF_000695765.1). NCBI lineage: Eukaryota > Metazoa > Chordata > Aves > Mesitornithiformes > Mesitornithidae > Mesitornis > Mesitornis unicolor. The sequence goes on along the minus strand of NW_010222546.1, from coordinate 1,078 downwards.
AGGAGAGGCAGAGCAGCACAGATGTAGATTGCAGAGGAGGGGGAACTTGTTAAATTTAGATGGTTTTGTGCATGGAGAGGGTTTGTGTATGTGTGCTATATGGTTACTTTCTCTGTGCGTTGGGCTAGATATGCTGGTGAACAGAAGTTCCAGAAGACTGCAGTGTAGCAAGTACCAAGGCCAGATAGTTGTGTGCCTCCTCCAGGAGCATTTTCAGGGCTTGCCTAGAGAAGGAAAGTTTCTCATTGCTCACCTTTTTGTGAATCTGCTGGAAAGAAGCAAGTTTTGCCATCTGAAACTCAGGAAAAAGGCTGCCTTACCCACTCAGGACTGAGCCATGCCCATCAGTGTCTCTCTGAACTGGCTGCAAGAATGAGAGTATGTTTGACCTGCTTAGAGAGGATGCCCGAGTCCAGGGTGACCAAAAGGAGAGTAGATGGCTGGGGCTGTGCACGTGAGTGCTGTTTTGTATAGGCTGCTTTCTGGATACCTGGATCAAACTGTGTCTCTGGCAGCTACAGAAAGCTGCAGCTAAACATCAATCTAGCCACTGAGCTTGAGAAGCAATCTTTATTGATGCTGTGTCCTTTTTCAGCAGCAGTCACCATGAAGAGAAGTTAAGGATGGAGTGGGAAAGACCTACAGCAAAGGCTGAAGACTACAGACAAGCTGGCCTTCCTGATGCCTACCTCTAACTGCTCTGGCAGGCTTGGCATCACAGCATGATTAGGATGAGGAGGAAGAAACTGTGGGCATCTTGCTTATGCTTTGCAGCTGCCTTTTTCCTTGTGGTGACATTCCAGGTACAGGGGCAAGGGTGGGGGCATGCATGAGGTTGTTCTTGAAGTTTGAGATAAATCTGTCAGAGAGCATTGAACATGACAGATGTTTTCCACGGAAGTCTGTGCTTTGAGTGCTGAAAGAAACTCTTGTCAGTAGCACTGGCCTGCTGGGAACAGCTAATTCCAGAAGCAACATTACACAGAAAACACCTTTCTTGTGTAGCTCCTTGGCTCCTGGACTTGTTTCTCAGGAGCGGTGTACCATACTACACAGAATCACAGAATCACAGAACGTT
>NW_010222545.1:0-2200 GCF_000695765.1 Mesitornis unicolor | reverse complement strand
TCTGTCACTGAGCCTACCTGTTTTTTCTGAAGCTCTTCCTGCCTTGGACTAATATGAACAGTGAAAACGGGTAAATGCTTCTTCAAACCCCAATGATAATTCTGACAGCAATAGCAAGAGCCTCTGTTTTGACAGCTGAAAACTGAACCTAAAGCAGGAGACAACTTCAAGATTCACTCTGCCTGACACGGATCGAGCTGACTTGGGCTACTGGGATGTGACTGGTGTGGAATGATGTGCTGTGGTTAACGTATGAGCTTGGCAGGTTGTAAAAAAATTGTGGTTTTGGTGATTGAGAGATGATAGCTGTTAAGAATCTTTGGATTCTCTTTGGGCACAGGAATATAAGAGGTTTTTAAGGTAAATGTTTTATACAGTGTGTGCTGGACCTGTCTGAAGAGTGAGCCTTGACTTGTGCAGTACCACGTGCTTGATGCAGAAGCTGGATCCCAGTCTTAAGTTTTATCCCAGACTCTCTTTTCTCTGATATGTTCAGACTACAAAGAAAGTGAGCCCTTGCCAGAGCTCCAGCCGAGCAAAGCACTTGCAGTGAGCCAACATCTACTCGCTTCTGGCCTGAGGTTTTGGGACCGCAGTTTTTGCGAGCTTCAAACCGTGTTCTCTAAAAGCATATAAATTTCAGCTGAAGTTTTTCAGCAGACTTCCTAAATCACCTCTTCGCCTGCAGAGCCCCATTTATTCTCTGGCACGCTCTGATTGCAGTTCTGTGGCTGGGTGGGCTGCAACTTCTGAGCTTTCAAATAGCACCGGGCAACTATCTGGAGACGTTGCTTGATATAGTCTACAGACCTCCTCCTAAAACATCTTGTAGGGAGGTGGAATCAGGAGGTGGACCAATATTTCAGAGAGGCCATCTGGGATATGAAGGCAGCCCCCAACAGCAAATCTTGTACATATTGATTCCAACTGGAGAGATTGAATTATAAACAGCGCAACACCCAGTGCAGCCAGGAACCATCAGTTAAAAGCTAGTGCAAAAGGTTCTGCTTATGAGCCCAAATCAGAGCACTGGATAAATGTTTGATATAAATTTTAGATATTAATGAGACGGTAAGAAAACCCTTGTATTTCTGTAGATTTCTCTTGGGTTTGGTTTTCATCATATTTATGCAACTTGGCTCAGAATAGCCTCCCTGTTTTAGCAAGTGCGTAAATGCTTCCAATGTTCAGCATGTCATAACCTCAAAAATCAGATCTGGTTTTCTTTTCTACCTGCTTCGGTTTCATCCTTGTTACGTTGCCGTGATGCCTGTGGGCGTCATGAGAAATATACACATATAGCAAAGCATCTGATCTCCCAGCTGATTTTAACGATTGACTTCACACGTTTAAATGCCTTGTTTCATTTAAGCAAGAGGGGTTTGTCCTGTACCTGTAGAAAATGAACAGTGGACAACTCCTCCACGCACTTTCACTCCAGTTATCTGTGTACAGAAATTACAAGTCTGAAGTTAAACTGACCTCCGTCATCAGTGTTACTACAGCTGTATGATGCTGAAGGAAGTTAAAATAAAGAGGATTGAATGCAAGCAGAGAAGAGGTAGGTGAAAAGAAATATTTTTAGCTGATGTGCTCTGTTTTGTTATGCCACACACTGTCCTGTGATTTTATGGCATTTTTATGCAGTCTATGGCTATTAAATTAACTGCTGATAAAACAAAACCTGAGCTATTGGTGTTATAATAAAGCAGTGAATAATGACTGACTCAGTATGTGAGGTGGAGAATCCGAGGATTGAAATTTGTGTATGACCACCTACCTCACGTGTGTTGTGTGAGCGCTGCTGTTGGAGGGTGCGATGTGCAGAAAGCTGGGGCATGGGCTGAAAGCAGCAGTGTAAGGAGTGGTGAGCTTGGGGAGCAGAGGAAGCCCTGCAGTGTCCCAGGTGTTTACGCTCGTAGGTCTGTGTGTATATCCTCCTTCTCCAGGAGAGCTCTGGGGGGTGCGTCCCAGGGTGAGCGGTCGCACGGTGTACACTTGCGGTCAGAGAGCTGTGCCCAGCGCTGCCTGTAGCGCTGTCCTCTGCTTCCCACCGGAGCTCCTGCTCGTCGCACGTTGGGCGGCCAAGTCCGTGTGGCCGCTGGTGCTTGGACACTGCGCTGTACTCGGCTGCTGTTGAGCTGGCTTTGCTGTAGGGACGAGTGAGACCCATGATCACAGAATCACAGAATCGCTCGGT
>NW_010222544.1:0-2208 GCF_000695765.1 Mesitornis unicolor | reverse complement strand
TGGGAGGGCGTGCACGGAGTAGTGGCGCGCCTCCCTCATCCCTACGCGGCCTTTCCTGCTCAGGATTTCAGAACACGGCTGGTTTTAACTGCCTGACCGATGGTGGTTGGGCATCTGTAGAGGCGCTGAGTGCAGGGATGAGGCAGTATTAAGGAAATCCACTCATCTGTGGTCTCCTCCATCCCCATCGGCTGTAATCCACTGTGTGAAAAGTCATAAAATTGTAGGGTGACACATATTTTGACAAGGCCACAGTATTGCCTTTGCTCCTCAGAGCTTGTATTTCTCAAAATGGAGTGTAGTGGGTCCCTCCACTGTCGAGTGGAAAGTCACCACAGCCATAAGGGTGCAGAGGCAGAGCTGTCGGCTCCTCTAGAACAGCAGTACCCTTCTTTTGTCCCAGGGGTTCTCCCATTATCAATGGGATTGTCATAGATGGATGAATGAAAGTGGTTGCTCACCCTCCTGTCTGTCTGCTACAAACATGGGCAGAGAGTTGCTGGGGATACTGGGGAGTGGAAGAGGAGGATAAATAGATGAGGAGGCGTGTGGGCAGGCGACCACATGAAGACCATAGGCCATAACTGTCCTTATCATGGCTTTGGAAGAAAAGAAATGAACGAGAGGGAAAGGTACCAGAGATTTTAGGGAGAGGCTGGATATATCTGGAGGGCCAGTGGAGGAAAATGTCAACGGGAAGTACTTACTGAGTCTAATTCCAGTAACCAGTCAGTGCTTCAAACATTAAAAAAACATGAGCCAAGCCTAGAACAAAATTTGTTTAAAAATTATGTCTTAAAAAATGCACTTCTTGTTCATTGCATCTTCTGTTTTCTACACCTTTCAGATATATGGGGGGTACATCTTCCATTTTTATTCACCATCTGGAAGTGAAATTTAATTATTAGGTAGCAATGTAACTTCAGAGTTGGGAAGATAATGAAAAATACAATGTTCTGAGTGCCATGAAAGCTGGCAGCATTATACTGTAATTTTGCTTTAGATGATCTGTGCTTGGTATCTCAAAAGCTACATAATGGCATACTCAAACCAATGCTTATGGGAGATGTAGATACAAACTTTGCCAAGCCATAAAAAATACTGTTGTGAGTATGGAACTTTTATAGGTAAGCTTCATACAACTTCCAGCTATCACAGTTACCTGGGAATAATATTTACCCAGCACTGAATTTTGCAGAAAAAAAATCAAATATATTTCATTCAATTATTTCTGTAAAAGTGGATTTGTTTTTTGCTATAAACATAAATAAAATAGAATGAAAGGAATTTTGTGTTTTAGATATGAAGCAAAGCACTATAATCCTCTTCATGTGCCCTTACTACATTTTGATGCATCATTTTCTTTCAAAAGATGTGAGCTTTTTTAAAAAATTCCTTCAAAATACCTTGATATGCCACTTGATTGCATCAGACTCTGCCCCCTATCAGACCAAGCATCTGAAAAATTCAAGGGTTTTTGCAACAGAGAGGGTTTGAAATCAAAGATAAGCAATAATATCCTCCCAGAAAACAATAGATCATGAAAAAGAAGTGGTTTATTTATTTGAATGGATGCCTATAACTTTTGCTTCATTTTTTGCAGTGTTTCTTTCATTTTATCACTATTTTTCTTCTTCCAAAGATACAGAAAAATGTCTTCCTCAGTAAACAGCAAACATGAGATTCTGCTGCTTGTCTTCTCTCTGCACATTGATGTGATCGTAAGCTGTAATCTACTGAGTCCATCAATACTACGTCTGGAGTTGGTTACTGTTAATGTTTTAACATTTGCTTCTGTACTACCTTGCTGTGATTTTTAAAGATTATTTTAATATTTTTATTCACTTTACATGAATCAGTGTAATTTTACATTTTTCTCACGTGGATGCTTAGAAAAAACTGTAAAGCTTTTTCTTACGCTTGAGTGCATTCTGTACCAAGCCTATGCAAGAAAAAAACTATGTTCCTCTTTATGTGATCTAGAAACGATACCAGCTCAATGATTATAACAAGTGATTTTTTTTGTTTTGCCCAGTGTATGCAAGACAGTTATGGGGGCACCACTGTGATTACATTTATGTGGTTACACCACATAGATGAAATAAAGACCCCAAATAAACACACCAAGAAATAAAATAGGAGAAAGGACTTAAATTGTAAGAACATTTTCCCAGAAATAACATAGGGAAGTCTGTAGTCTGCCCGGAG
>NW_010222543.1:0-2210 GCF_000695765.1 Mesitornis unicolor | reverse complement strand
CCTCCCGCTGCTACCAGAGGCCGCTGTTCTCTCCTAACCCGCCTCCGGCTCTATGTCTCCTCAGCTTCCGTCGGTCATGTGTGTCCCCACAGGTCCTCCATGGATTTGAATAGCCCCCACGTCCCATCGCCTTTGTGGGTCCCCGTGGGTCCCCATGCCCTGTGCCTACAGCCCCCACAGGCCCGTATACCCTCCATGTGTCCCCACATGTCCCTACAGCCCTGAGACATCCCCATGGTCTCCATGGGTCCCCTCAATCCTCCCGTAGACACAGTCCCTCATGTCCCCACAGCCCCCATGCAGGGACATTTTGGGTGAGGGACAGGGCAGCCCTGACACCGCTGGGTGCGCTCACACACACAAGCAAAGCTCACTCAGAAAACGTAGTGTTTTACCTTTTTTGTTTATTTTCAAGGAAAAAAAAAATCACACTTAAATTGCAAGTCAATCAGGTATTTAATGTGGTTCTTATGTATAGAATTAATAAACTTTGTTCTGATGTGGGGATTTATTTGTTGCAACATTATGCATGGGAAATAATTGCATATTCAAGATTTTTGTGAAATGAGTGGTGGGGAGAATGGAGGAGAGACATTTATAAAAAACATATTATTTACAAAAAAATGATATCCACAGAGTCGTAGTCTAACCTATAAGGCAAGTAACAGTTAAAATATGTTGTTTCATGATTATCTTCAACAAGTCAATACAACACATTCATATTACCAGTGTTCAAATACAAAGCCTCACTGCGATAGTCCGTGTGCAACAAACCTGTACGTCTTTTACAGTTTTTTCTCTGAGAACAGTAGGTAAGCAGCAAAGTTTTCATCACAGACTAAGCAGTACCTAGGCCATCATAGACTAAAGGTATAATATATCTCATTGCACGTTTAGGCAAAAAAGGCCAGCCATTAATCAACTTATTCAACTTAAATCTTAAAAATAGACCTGTGTATCTGAATCCACAAATATTTATAAACATTTTGTACATGAGGGAGTTCATAAAACAATGCGGGGTGGTGCCCTGGGAAATCCAATTAACTTTGGGGGCATCCTCTGTGTTCAGAGGAGTCACAGGGAGGTTCTCCTGCGCCCTCCACTCACACCCCTCAAACCACCACTCATGTCTCTGTTTTATGCCGTCAAAGGTGATTTCAACCAAAAAACCTCCAAAGAAAACCCTACGAACCCAACGGCAGGACGGCACGTCCGCGGCCATTCGCCCTCTGCTCAGAAAGAGAGCGATTTCCAGTGGAAAAATAAGATTTTCTGAATACGTTGCTAAAATCTGGCGTTTTCTCACATACTGCTTGGCCTGCAGTGAAGTCCTGCCTGGGTGTAAACCTTTGAAGAGCATCGCCACTTAACATTTGTGATTTTAAAAGTAATTTATTTAAGAAGAATTAAGAATTTAAGAATAATTAATTTAAAAATAATTATCTGATAGCGGAGGTCACGTAGGAGGTTTGGGGTTATTTCTGTGGCTCTTTTTCTAGCTTTGTAATGGAATAAGTGCTAAAATAGTGATGGTCATAAAAACTCCCTGGCTCTGCGAGAATTCCTTTCCTTGGGTGAAGAAGAAGAAAAGAAGAATTCTAGCTATGGCATGAAATCTTTCAGTCAGTCATTTGATAGTAGGAAAGTACAACGTGATGTTGTTATGGAATTTGGTCACAGTAAACTTCAAAATTAACTTTTATAACCAAGATGTTTTCATATAAAATCAACAAGAAGGTAGGGAAAAAAAATCATTCCATATTCAGTGTACTGAAGGGGCTTTCTCAAGTAGATATTGGGTGTTGGGGTACACACCCGTGGACTGTATTTCAAAAAAAAGGTGTAAAGGAACAGGATTTCTTAGGTCATTTACCAATACTTCACCTTTTCATTGCAGTCCAGCCCTTGAAAAGACTTTCTCACCAAAATTGGAGTCTGATAGACAGCGGCCTTACAGCAAAAATAAGCAGCAGCTTTATAGCAGGGAAGTGATATTTAAGAACAACTGCAAAGGCCAAATGGAAAGCTTGTTGTCTGGTAGCATTTCATACTAGAGCCATTTCATAGTTATTAAGAAATGTTGTTGAAGTAGAAAATTGGTCTGAAATGCCTCCTGTGAGGAACACCGTAAGCTGGCTGAGAATTGGGAGTATTTGCAATAAATAGAAGAAAAATTGAATTAAAATAATAATTAAAAAATTAAAATAAAG
>NW_010222542.1:0-2209 GCF_000695765.1 Mesitornis unicolor | reverse complement strand
TATTTTTAAAATACTAAGCTTTAATTTAAAAATGAACTCCAATATACTCTTCCAGGGTAAGACAAGCTTCCCGAGGCACGCCTGCATTTTGGAGCGCCGTGGCGCTGTGATCCGGGCAAACAAAAGGAGGAAACCACTGCTCTGAAGTGCAAGCCACGCTGGCACATGGATCCCCTACAACTTTTAAGTGTCTCCCACTTCTGCTGGAGAAGCGTTTTCCTGCCCGCTGCTTTTTTTTTCCTTGCAAAAAAGTTCCTCGTGGCCTCCGGATCGGGGTCAGCTGCTAAATATAACGCTTTTGAGATGAGCTCGGGGTGTTTTGCATCCTTGGGAAAAAACAGTGATAAATAACCTGCAGACAGCGGTGCTGAGATGTAGGAGGTGCTGCTGAAGCGCTCTCAGTGTGCAAAAACAAAGCTTGGCTTAAGATTTCCAGGGGAAAAATATAAATTAAGAGGATGGAGAAGGGAGCGACGGAGACGATGCAATCATCCTGGGGTGTGTGGGACTCCCTGCCACAGGAGGTGACTACAGGGAAGGAGCATCCTTGTGGGACCATCACCTTCCCAGGGGCAAAACCAGCCTTATCCTGGACCAAGCACTGTCTTGGAGAAACTCTGAGGCTGCGAGTGTTTTCCCCAGGAAGCCCTGGGTTTCCTTGTTGGGTTTTTTAAAATCTCTTCCTTTTCTGAAGTGGTGTTGCCTATTTTGGTAGGCAAGGACTAATTTCAAGAGGGTTTTTGTTTGCTGTAGAACAGCGTCAGACATTTGTGTTGTGGTTTCTCAGGGTTTCGGGCCAAATTTTCAGTCTGAGAAGGAAAAAGCCACCCATTCCTCTAATTAGAGCTGAGGAATTGGGTTCTGCAGGCAAACCTTCCCCTGAATGACAGCCAACACGCTTGAAGTGCTGCAAAATCCTCAATAAGATGCACATGGGATGATGTCCTGAGCTGCTGATGTGAGCATTTCCACCGAGAGCTGCCTGCTGTCCTGACGTGTCCTCCATCCCCATACGGTCCCCACTGGGTCCCTGACACCCCGAGGACCGTAACAACCTCACAACCCTTTACACCAGCACACAGAAGCTTGCAATTCGCAATAACGGCTGGAGAAAGGAAAGAGCATTTCAAGGTGCATGCTGAACTCTGTGGGAGATGATTTTTAAGTTTGTTTTTGCCTAAAAATGGCATTTTTTGGCTGCAAAGCTGGCGATCGCGCATCCTCAGGCAGTGTTTGATGCTGGACAATTCCTTCTCTGGTCTGTAGGTACCCGGAGCAGCAGCGCGATGCCAATTTGCTACAGGAAGCAGGGATATTTTTCATCCATCAGGGTCACAGAGTCTCCTCCACCTCCCCCTTGCTACCCTGGTCACGAAGCACCGTCCCCTCCAGGAAGGCTCCCCCACGCTGGCAAATCCACACTCCTGGTTTTTGGAAGCAGCTGCCGGGGGGGTCACGCTGCCCCGCTGGCACCCGGCCTCCTTCCTGAGCACCTCATTCACCCGCTCCCCACGCAGCTCCAGCGGGGCCAGAGCAGGACATTTTTGGGCACAACATCCCCTAACCCTTGGAGCCTTTTCTTTGTGCCTTTTTTTTTCCCCCTGCATTTTGGGGCTGTGACTTTTAACTGTGTCCGTACAGTGCTGCATAAGCCATGTCCTCGCTTCTGAACTGGGGCTGATATAACCACAAGGGGGGTGAAACCAGGGGTCCTAAATGCAAGCAGCCCCTGTGCAGCTGTGTGCATTACAGCCAAAAAAAAATTAAAAAATAAGCAGAGTGCTGAGAAATTAGAAAGAAGCACAGACTGCAGAAAAGCCTGTCAAGCAAACTTTTGTTTAAAAAATGACGTTTTTCAGCAGTTTCCTGTTGAAGAAACCGTCCGGAGAAACAATAACCCGTTTGTTGCTGCTCTCTCCGCGAGGCCCAGGCTCAGCCAGGGAAGGGGATGTCTCCGCTGACCGCAGAGGGGTTTGCGAGCCCCTGCATGGCATGAGCGCGCATGGATCAGCTGCTCGGCTCCGTCAGGAATTGCTGTTATTGGTATTTACTCATTTATGCAGTAGCAGGAGCGGGGCTGCATCCAAAGACATGTAAACGCAGCTCTTGGTGGCTTTGCCGATGTGATATTATGCGTTTTGGGAGGGACACCCAGCTCATCCCGCCAAGGAGCTCCAGCTCCTCGCATGGGGTTTCACAGAATCACACA
>NW_010222541.1:0-2188 GCF_000695765.1 Mesitornis unicolor | reverse complement strand
CTGCATTGTCTCTCAAGTGTTTTTCAATAACGCCCAGAATAACCTTCTCCACAACCACACACTGATGTGAGACTGACAGGCCTGTTGTAGTACAATAACTTATTAAAAGGACCAGTTTCTTGGGAAAAAACACCTTCTCCTCAGCTTTGAATGTTTAGATGCAAAGAATCAGGGCAGTCACTACATCTATTCCAATGAATAGGAATTCAGAGCTGAGAAACACCATTACTATGTAAAGCTCTTCTTTTATCATCTAAATTTGCATGAATATAAATATGTGAGCAGATGTACCTGATTTCTCACCTTGTTCTGGGCAGACGCCATCTAATGGTTAGCTGTAGATTTATACCTTGAGTTATCTACAGCACTGTGATTTTGTACCCAATGGCCCGTTCTGGTTTTTAAGATGAAAAGTTCACTCATTCTTGAGGCTTTTGTCTAGATATTCTTTCCTTTGGTTATATTTTCCCTTGACCTTACTTTCTGGTCTTTTTTTAGACTAAAAGCATAAAGCATGAAACCTACATTTCAGCAAAATATCTTGAAGCCTTGAGGGTCTTTTGTAGACAAGGTCTTCAAAAGCCCATTACTGTTGGCAATGTCTGTATTCATTTCCTGCTAATGTATACCTTCTTGTTAATACAGTTCTCTGAGTTATAAACAGGCTCTAGGCACAAAAGTAACCTGGATATTCTGATTATAGTCCAAGCTCAGTGCACTGGAAGTTGAATGCTACACTGCCATTTTTCTTACAGAATATCTTCTGCATAATTGTCACTGCTGTCTAATGGTTTTTCACTGCTTATTTGGAGAACATTAAAGAGGTCCTATCAGTAAATTCTGACCGTCTCCATAGTATCTCACTGCTTTCAAAAGAAACATGTAAATTGCTTACTTTTGAAATTAAAGGTCCATGATTTTAATAACAATTCTGCAAAAGACAAAATTATATTCCAGCAGACTTTTTTTATTAGTTTAGATTAAGGAATCGCAACATAATCTTAGCTTTTGATTAAAATGTTTGTGTTTCTATTGCAGATTGCCACAGAAGCCATAGTAAACATTAGAACTGTTGCTAGTTTGACCCGAGAGAGAAAATTTGAGCTGATGTATGGAGAACATTTGCATGGACCATACAGGTATAATAAAAACAACTAACATTAAAAAAAATATTTATATATATATTATATTATATTGTACATAGCATCTAAGGTGTCACCTTTCTCTGCACCCATGTGTTCTTGAGAGCACATAAAATTCTGGAAGCAAAATGAGTATTTTCTTGGACACAGTCTAATCGGAGGCAAGGAATTGAGTTGTTTAAACATGTGTACCCTTCCCATTCATAACACGATTATCTGAAGTCAATTAATTGGCTTTTGCATACTAGGACTTGAGTATGATTGCATATTTTACTGAAATTATGCATTCTTTCCTACAGAAATTCTGTGAAGAAGGCACATATATTTGGATTTTGTTTTGCCCTTTCACAAGCAATGATGTTCTTTACCTATGCTGCCTGTTTCCGGTTTGGTGCCTATCTAGTAGCGAATGGGCACATGGAGTATAAAAACGTGTTTTTGTAAGTACTTCTTTTGCGATCTTTTTTTCTGTCAGTCCAGGCGAAGGTCTTTGTTTTCTGCTAGAAATACTGTTAATTCATTGGGAAAGCTATGAGAAAACGGGCAAGTTCTTCTTCTGTACTTAAATGTAATGAAAGAATATTACAAAGTAGATACAGAGTAGTGACTACAGAGTGTGAGCTGTTCGGATAGACCCGAGTTTGGGTTTCCCTTTCTGTAGTTATTTGGGACAGTAGCCTGTAAAGATACATCTACATTCATCATAAAACAATAATAGCATAGTTTCCAACCTTTTTGTGTTGTTGTGAGCCCTTAATTTTTCTTCAGCAGACCTGTGATAGCAAATGAAATCTTTATCGTCACCTTGTTGAAGTCTTGCTTTCTTATTTTCATTGATGGCTTCAAACTGAATCACTAACTCCCAGAGGTCATTGAACCATAGAGAGGAAGCCATAGGAATGCAAAACAGGAGTAATGATTTTGCCATCCATTGACTACTTTTCTCTGAGCCCCACTTGAGACTTAAAATAGTTAAGCAGCATCAATAGTTAAAGAAATTAGTGCTAATAACCTAATAAACCTGTGTTCAATCAGGAAATTATGAT
>NW_010222540.1:0-2199 GCF_000695765.1 Mesitornis unicolor | reverse complement strand
TGTGGTAGAAGAGGTGAGGATGAAGTGTATCTGTCTCTCTAGCCCCCAGAGGAAACCAGTGGCATCAGACAGCTTCCTGTTCAATTTCTGGGTTGATAATTAGAGGTTTTTGGCATTGGGAATTAGTTGCTAAGGGTATTTTGCAAGGCCAAGAGGCCTTGAAGGACTAAAGCATTGGTTACCTGTAACACAAGCAAGAATTTATCTCGTTATATTTTAATCTCAATTAGTTTTCTGCCTTTTGCAGGGGAAAAGAGCCAACTTCCTCTGATACTGGAGTTTTCTACTCCAAAGTTTCCCCTGTCTTCATCAATCCTAGTGACAATTTTCAAAAGCACAGTCTCACTGACAGACTCCAGTGTGTGCACGTCACGTCATCGTCTGTACAGTCGGCAGATTTCTAAGTCCTTTCTTTAAAAAACAAAAATATTTGAGTAAATGTGTTTGGGAAATGTTGGGTTAACCCCAAATCCCTTCCAAGCTGGGTGTCCCTATTATGAAGAATAGGTAACACCTTTTAACTCTGAGTTATCCCTCTCTTGCAATTGGGATTGACTGGATCTTGTGATTGACTGGCTTTTCTTGTAAGAAATCATAGGGCTGAGACTACAGGAAGAGTTTATTTACCCTCAGTAAAACCCTCTTGTACTCATTTCAGTTGCCTGGTAGAATAATTTTCCGTTTCTTTATTTGCATCTTTGCAAAAAATCTTTATATCCACGTTTAGGCCTTGGCAAGTTGAGGATGCGGCTGCGTTGAGCTTTTTATTTAATGCTTGTACTGTTCTTAGTTGCACTGATAAACAAAACTAATCTCATTTCTCAGAGAAAAATGCATCTCACACGCTCCCAAATAATTCCAGCAGCCAACACCTTCCTCAACCTCCAAAGTCACAGATGTTGTTTCCTCAGAGTTGTCAGTTTTAGCCAATTTAGCAAGAAGGCTGGGGCAGGAAGCTGTCTGTGGAGTTGCCCAACTTTCTGTATGCCATGATGACCATGAAATAACCTTCGCCCAGTGCAGTGTTTAGAAATGTAACGTTTTCAAAAGTTATTTTTTGCAATACTCTTCCTATTAAAAGCTGTTGTAGCTAATAGCTTACTCATGCAGCCAAAGAAGGTAAGGGCACAACCATCACTGGGTGAGCAGGAAGCAGACCTGAGGGATTTCTGGGTCCAGGAGATGACCTAAGCACTGAATCATCCCTTTTAACACTGTTAGCTTTCATGGAACTGTATGGTTCAGTGTCAGCCTCTGGCATATTGGTACTTAAAACATTTATGATGATCCTGAACGGTAAAAAGCTTCCTAAAATGAATCCGCTAACAAGTAGGATTGTGCAATCAAATTGATGTTAAGAACCGCAAGGCAAAATTTTCAGAGAAAATATTTTATGTAAGCAAGATAACAGCTCTTCTCTAGCAGCAGGTAGGCTTCTGAAATTCAGATGACTCATCCAGTTGAAAAAACACCACAGGCTTTTCTTTTTGGCCACTTTCTCTGGGATCTCAGCATAAATGGCTACTTCACCAGCGTTGTGTGTGCCTTTTCAATGAGGTGACTGTAAGGTTGCTCGAAGCAGGCTTGAAAGGTTGATAAAACACGAGCTTTTATCATGTCAGAAATGATCTATGACAACAGTGAGATGGTCCTTTAATATCAGGATGGCTCAGAAAGCCCAAATCAAACAGCTTCTCTGAGTTTACTCTCTGAAGAAGCCTGTGCTGCTTAATTGAGTACAGAAGAAGCAGAGGGCTCCTACCGTGGGTATTTGCATGTGAATGGCCTCCCCTTATAAGTGTCCAGGGTGCTTTTGCCATAGAACTGTAAACGCTCCCACACAGTGTTGATAAATCACTTGCAGGATTTATTCTGAGGAGCTTCAGACTTCTAATGTTAATAGATAGAAAATAAAATATACCACCTTTTAAAAATTAAATCAATCATTCAAATCCATGAAGTTTATTTGGGTGGAGTTGTGCATGGTCACAGCTCCAATGAAAGCTGAGTTTGAATTCTTGTCTGGGATCTGTATTTTCCCTTTCCAGGCCCAATCTTTACCTATAAAGTAACTAGAAAAATTGAGCCTCATATGTCTACATTTTAACTGCCATAAAGTCTTGACGGATATTGGAAGGATAAAAATTTGACACATACATGTGTGACTTAATCACAGCATCTCAGGAGTTGGAAGGGACC
>NW_010222539.1:0-2197 GCF_000695765.1 Mesitornis unicolor | reverse complement strand
TAGCACTGCATGGGGTTATTGCGACCGAAGCTCTTCACTGAACTTCTCTCATTGCATGAAACAGCCCAATACAGAGCTGCACCTAAAAACGAACATGAAGTCGCCCTGTAGAAATGCTGGAGCTGGAAGATGCTTCACTTCTCCTCATTCCTCCCCGCAGTGGTACCCAAGCAGCTTCCTCAAACCCATCCCATGGCACAGGATTTCTCACTTCTTTCTCGTTACTGATGGTTGCAACTTCAAAGGAATTTCACAAGGGCACTGCTCAGATGCAAAATACAAATAGATTGAAAATATAAATCTGTGGCATCCCTTGCCCACCCCTTCATTCTCTGCACTTCTTGAACAGATGGGACCTTCTGGCAGTCTTCAAACCACTCAACAGCACTTTCTTCCATAACAAAGCAAACTAATTACTAGAGTGAGATGCTATTTTCCATCAATTTTTCTGCTGTTTTTAAGGAATCAGCCAGCTTGGTGAGCTGATGACTGATTAAGGATTTGCAGTGAGGCTGTTTTGTCCTCAGAAGCTTATGGCAGCAGAACTAAACACGTGAAGGTACAGAACAATGCTATCCTTCAGAAGGATTTTGCTCCCCAAATATTGCTCTCACTCCATTTAGGCAACCACAGATGTGGACAGAGCGTCCATCGTGGTTGCAGATTATCACCTCTTAGCATATTGGAGCCCTAAACACAGCACAGCAAAGGGTCTATGGACCAGCAAATGCTCTATTTTACAAGAGTGTTTTTCAAATCCTCTAAAAGCTTCCAAGACAATTTTTTTCCGACTTAGGGATAAATTTTTCTAAGGCAACTGTAGGTGTTTCGCTCAAGCTTGCTCTGCTGTGTATGTGTTTTTTCCCCAAGAGTCTACGACCTTTTACTTCATGCATTTACCGTCTTCGAGATACCTGGAAATCGATGTCAAAATTACCGACTTTCCTAATTCTTTCAGCAAAGCCGCTTCTAAAAATCACTGCACGAGACACAGATTAATTTGACAACGAGACCTCAAAAAGCCTGAGCTACAGCAACACCAGTTCAGACACTTGGATGAGTCCCAGACACCCAGCGACGTTAAATATTCTTGGGGAAAAAAAATAATTGCGATAGGCAGCATCTCAGGAAGGCACAGAAAAAAAACCTGCAGAGAAAAGCCAACGGATTTTGTAATAACTAAGCAAATTTCGTGGTAGATTTGCGATCCACTGGGTATTTGTTGAGTGGGAAATAAACGAAACAGCTAGTTACGTGTTGCCTAGCTGCAGACTGTAATATGAATAGTTTCCCTGCAGGTAAAGCACTTTCTATTACTTCTAAGTACCCCAGGAAAAATACTAATTGAAAACACAGCTCTAATACTGTCCAGCTGGAAAACATTAGCTTAGGATGGAGCTGGCTTGACACTGGCTGCCAATTGGCTGAGCACAATGGAAAAGGAAATTAATCTCTTGCAGACAAGATGTCCCATTTTCCACTTCTCCTTTGTAACCCTCAAATAAACTCGTCATTAACCAAAGGCTTTGATTCACACGGGGAAAGGAAAACATCAAGGCATTTCTGATAGCGCAAGTCTGGATTTCTTGCATTAAAGTGAAGGGTCTCGGATTTTGACACAGCGAAAAGCACGGCAACTGGAGAATGGCTTAAAGCCCAGCACTGCAACATTTTTTTTCACTGTTTTCTTGGCTAAGAGTTAAAGAACAGACAAAACGCAAAGAAAAATGCAGGTTTACGATGCTGGATGGTCCCAGGCTGTCTTACCCCAGCTCCCTCCTGCTAAGAGCGTTTTTCCCATGCAGGTGCAGAAGGGATGAGGAGAGAAATCCAAATTTGACCCCATAGATGTTGAGACTGCTTCTTCACTTCTATTTGAATACATTTATACGCAGCACCCAGCAGGCCAGACCCTCTCAGAGGTACCATCCCCAAGTTGCTCACAACCCAGCAGGCTTCTTGAGCGTCCTCTCTTCCCCAAGTGATTACAACGTGCTGAAACACTCCAGACTTGTAGACATACTTTTATCTCCTATCCACATTCTCCAAGATGATAAAAAACTATATAAAATCCCCCCAAATTTAGTGACTCTCTATGTCATGGAAAAGCATCCTTGTTCCGCACCCAGATCTTCCAGCCACCTGCTGGCACAACGGGGTCCATCCATGATCTGAATGAGGGGACTGAGTGCTCCCT
>NW_010222538.1:0-2197 GCF_000695765.1 Mesitornis unicolor | reverse complement strand
CTACACTTGCCCTTGTTGAATTTCATTAAATGACGTACAAATTATACACAGGCATTGTGTATTCTCTTAATGAATGAGGAAAGGAAAAGAATCACATATGAATATACATATGTAAATTAAAAATATATCACAATGCTTTTGTGTAAGGAAATGGTATGGGACATCTCTCTTCTGGCACTTGCTAATTCTTTATGACATAAACTCCATGCATTTTTAAAGTAGGGTTTTTTAGGTAACATCTTACCAAAGGACAGTTATGACAAGTAACACATTTCTGTAGCTCAAGTCTAGGAACCAACAAAGACCAAGGGGTTTATACAGCTAACACAAGCTTACTCCCTCACCAAACGACGTAACTGCAGAAGGCTCCAGCTTCCATTACCATCATGTTATAACTCGGTCAGACTAAATAAAGCAGTAGATTTAGATTTCAAAGGATGGTTATGAATTTAATATGAATGAAGGTTAGATGAGGTTGCCAACTGAAAGAAGAGACACTAAGAAGCCAAGAACTAATTTTTCTGATTTTTCAGCTGACAAAGTTGAGCAGTAAGCCAGCATAAAGATATTTGCAATAGCAACAATATGGTAACAAAGTAACTAAAGAACTCGATTGTCAAGAAAATGCACTTAGAATCTAATGAGATCATGCAAACTGAAAAAAAAATTTAGATAAACTGGTCTAGGTAAAATAAGAATATTCACATGCTTTTCCAAATAGCTGTCATCTGGAAAAAAAAGGGGGATTGGCTGGAAGGAGAACAAATAATATATTTGCTAATAAGCAGGAATATAGTGCCTACATACTTAGTAAACTGAATCAATATTTATACTGTCAGGCACTATTGGTCTGGAAGGATGGGGGCTTGTTGACACTTTTAATCTACAATAGGGATGGTTTTAAATGCCTTTAGTGTCATAATAGCTATGAGCACTATTTTGTTTTTCACAATCAATCTGGACAGAAGTGGCATCATGAAAAACATGGGGGGAAATTATCCTTGACTTTTAAGTACAAAGCATTAAAATGTAGAGCAGATTGTCTGAAAAATCAATCCTTAAAGTAGTGTGTAGACATAAAGATTGGCAAAAGCTTCCTTCAGTGTAAGCAAGTTTAAAACAATTGTCACAGAATTTGATTAAATTAAAACCATAAAAAAGTCATGCAAGTCTGGTGAAAAACCTGAAAATAACCTAGAGGCTTAACTCAAAATGCCATATCTGGTCATTTCTTGAAGAGAAAACCTCACTAAGATAGTAGGGTTGTGCAGTAGGACTGCACCTTTAAACAATCTGGGTCTGCAATGGCAGCGTGCTCCAATTCTGTATGCTGCTCCAGCTTGGATTTTTCAGTCTCCAGCTCTGAGTGGCTGTAGAAATATGAAAAAAGCCTCAGGATCTTTCTGTCAGACTTGGTAAGCAATAGAGGCCGTAAGAGTTAATATGGGGTATATACATACTACAAAGAAGCATCTACTATGTTTAAAGTCAACAAGCTTTTTACTGTTCAACTTTCCTCAGTTTTCAAATACTTGCCTTGACATCAGGAGTGCCTCAGAGACGTAGGGTCAGATTAATGACCCCAAATCGGCATAATTTAATCAAGACACTCCAGAGATACAAACATGCCAAGGGAAAAGGTGGCAGGGGAGGAGATGGAGTGGGCACACTGAGGGTGTATTCCCACGATATTGCAACTGTGGCTGTGGGCAGTTTCAGGGATTCCCGTGCTTCATTCCCCCTGCCCAAATGCATCCTGTCCGGCAGCATGGCACCCTTCCTGTTACCCTTGCACCAAAGTGTATCGGTAATTCTGTAAGCCACAGCAATAAACCGCTCTGTGAATAGACCTGGAGTAAAACCAGAGGGATATTTCTCTTTCAGACTGAGAGATTTGATTCACAGAGCAGATACATCCAAGTTTGTTCAGTTGCAATGCTTGGAGATAGGGAGTTTTGATAAAAACCTGGACTGGAAGGATGTGATGGGAACAGCTTGCTGGGAAGGGGAGAGCACTTCTGTGTTATCAGGTGACGGAAATAACACCATCGCCTCAGAAGAACTGGCCACCATCCGTCTGTAGCATTTAATCAGCTTTCATGCTTGCTTTCACTGCATTTCACCCCGCCCCAATCTCATCCCGGCACCCATGGATCGAGTCCGGAGGACTCATCCCCGTCCCCGCAGCAGCCTCCCG
>NW_010222537.1:0-2177 GCF_000695765.1 Mesitornis unicolor | reverse complement strand
GAAAAGGATGGGAAGGGCAGGTAGAATAGTGACAGAGAAGTTGAACCCTTAGTAAATGACCTGGGAAAATAAGAGTTTTAATTCAAGTCCTCAGTTCTTCATAGTTCTTTGCAGAAAACTGAGTTTAATAAAAGCAAATTTTCCACTGAGTTTCCATGCAAAATTTCCAGAGTCAACAGGTCTGCAACGAAAAGTACGTGCCCATTTCTTCAATGTGCACACCAAACTACAGCACTAGGTCTTGCGAGTGAACAGAATGGGCAGTGTCTCAAACCTCCTCCTAGACCTGAGGAAATTAGTAGGCAATAGTTAATATGTCTCAGTTGTCACTGTGTCCTAGGCTGGTTTGGTCACTAACATACTGGCCAAGAAGAAAAGCTAGACTTTCGCTACATCTCAGCCTGACACAGCTGTGTAAGCTCACAAAGGATCCGGGCTCCAGTCCACTGCACAGTGGAAAGACGTTCACAACTCTAAGCGTGTTTAACTTTAATGGCCCCTAATTCACATGCTCAGCATTACCCACATGATTAATATTTGGCCTGTAATTTTTTTTCACCATTCCAGTTCAATGTCTTCTTAGTTGACTCAGTTCTGCTCTCCAGTTAATATGTAATACCACGCTGCTCCTTTACCCTTCTCATCACTTATGAAAAACTAATTGTCCCACAAATAGTAAAGAGAACATTTTGGACAAAAAAAAATCTTTGTATAAAAAGGGTAGTTTTCATTTCTGCTAATGTACTATAGCAGTTTTTTAAGATCAACAGCAAAGCAGAGTTTAGTTTGGTGCAGTGTTTCTCCAAAAGTCAGGCAGGGAACCTTCTATGTGAGGTTTAAAAATGAGTTCTTTACAAAACAAAAAGGAAGACAACAGGTGGGCATAATGTAAATGTTTATGTATTGAAATGTTTGACAGTGGAGGGTAAGGGTGTTCAGGACATGGGGCTGTAAGGCGAATGCCTTTCTTTAGGTTGCTGTAACCTCATGACACTGCGCTCTCTATACCCCATTACTTTTTTTGGTGTACCTAGTCAAGGTTGTGATTGACAATGGATGGAAAGGAGCACTAATCCACACTTCACTGGTGCTGATGCTTTCTCAAAATTGTCGAGGTAATTGCAGTAGTCAGAGCTGCAAAATTTTACTCACTGCTTCCTAATCATTCTATATCCAGGTCTGTTAGCACAATTCATGCGTATACACCAGTGAGTTTAGTAATTTTCCTTTTATAGCCTCGATGCATTATCCTGAATATAGGTGAACTAATTCAAATGGGTTATTACTGCTTCACCTCCTTGCAAGTGAAAAGTTTAGTTTCACTGTAACTTCGTTGTTGCCACCTTATATTACAAAACGACCGCAAGGACTTCCCGAGTCATTCACGATAGACTTGTGCCACTGAAAGCATCCATACCATACAATCCTTTTTCTTAAAATATTAAGCCTTATCTAAAGACCACCTAAGCCTCATCTAAAGATCTGGGCTAGATTATGTTTATTTTCACCCATACAACTTCTACTGGAAGAGTGCTCTGGAAACTCATTCTGCTGGCAGTTATAAATCTTCCTCTTATTTCCAGTTTGGGTGAGGTAACTGCCAGTTCCTGATCAACACAGTCCGCATCGCTAAAATAGAGCTTTAAAAAATCTCCCAAATTGATCTCCTCCTTGTGCTTTTAGGGAAAAATCATAGACCTCAACAGTTATTTGGTTAAGCCTATTTGGTTAACTAACAATCCTTTAACTTCATGAAATAAGTAATTTCTCTGTTTCTATTTTCCTAATCAGCCCATGACCAGCCCACCTTTTTCTGAACAAGTTCTGGTTTTACTTAATATTTCCTGAGTAGGTATGGGTGGAATTATACATAGAATTTCAGATGAAGTAGGTATTTTTGATGTCTCTTATATCGGCAAATACACTTCTGTACTGCTGCTGGAAATACCTCAGTACCTTAGGTCTAAGGAACATGTTTGTCCTATTGAAGGTCACTCCATGTTGCAGGTTCAGATCAAAATTTTTGGCACAGTTTACCACCTGAAGCAGCACAGCTTGACCTTCACTGACCTCTGGTTTTCATTCCTTGCTGTGTATCCTTTCCCTTTTGCCAGCACTATCCGTGTGGCTGCATAGCAAAGCAGATTGAGAAATTTATTCAATTTTTTCTTTTTTTT
>NW_010222536.1:0-2190 GCF_000695765.1 Mesitornis unicolor | reverse complement strand
TTCTGTGAATCTGTGAATCTTTGAATCTGTAAATAGTACTAACATTTGGGAAACCTTCATAAAGGCTTTTATAATGGTAATTTTGATATAAATGTCTATAAAATCTAAAAATCTCAGTGGACCTTGGATAATAAACACAATTAGTCAGAAGTTCAGAAAATTGCACTGCACGGTTGCTACTCCTTGGGAAAAGTATATTGCCTCCATGGCTGACTGCTAGATTGTAGTTTCTTTCTGGAAACTTAAGACCAATTTAATGGACATTGACTCTCTTTGTCTCACAAGGCTTTTGGTTTTTTATTTAATATTTTTTTTAATATCAGTCATGTTTACATTAGTACTTTACACATGAATTACTCATAGATCTTGCATACTTCCTGAATTCATAATGTAGCTTCTTGACCTAACAACTACAATGATTCGATTGCATCACATTACACAACATGAGGCTATATTGTACTGTTGCTTGTTATGGGACCTTATTCCGAGTTGTCAGCAAGATGCAATATTCAAACAGTAACGCTTGTGCTATTTTTCAGTATAAAACAGCTCTTGCATTTATGATGTTGTTCTCTCAAAACTATAGGTTTGGATAGCAATTCCTGATTTGTGGAACAGGTTTTCAGCTAAAAAATGCTGTCCTAAGGAGGAATGGCATATGAGTGCTTTTGTATTTCCACCTATTTAAATAGTGTAGTGCTTTCAGCTTATTAGTCTTTGCTGACAGAAAGGTATAGTTTACATCAGTTTAAAAGTCTACCAGGAAGAACTGCAGCAAGGCAGGCTGATCCACATAGCATTGTTTCAGCTATAGAAGCTTGCCTACTAAGTGAAGATCTTCGTAAAAGCTATCATAATCTATCAGTGCCTTGAGTGGACCATAAAAAGTAATTCAACTTTGAGAGTCCATGGAAATGCCTGTAAATGAGCTAGTAATCTTTCAGTTTATCAGTTGAGGACAATGTAGTATAAGATTAACTTGGTGATGTGCTGAGAAGCTGAAAGACCAGACTGGAATGGTACTGCAGTCTCTACGAATCTGAAACACAGCAGGATTAAAATTAGGCAAAATTATTTGTAATATGTTATTGAGTGATTGCTATACCTTTCAGTATTTACTTACCACATAACACAGATTTTTTTTTTAATATATCCCAAAGGAAAAACACTAGAATATGACTTGTTAAATTTGACCTTTACTTACACATTGTGACTTTTACATGACAATATCATGATAAACTGACTCTAGTTTCAGATTTATTACTCAACACTGACCTTTGGTTATATTAGAATATTGCTTTCAACCAGACTAAATAATAATGTTCCTGTGAATGAAAGGAACTGGCAGATCCAAGATGTCAATTGCCAGCTCAATTTTCGTTTCACCTGGGAGTACAGCATGTCGCAGTGCTTTATTGATCTAAGAACCATTAGAGTTTAGTGTTATAACTCTTCAGTTTTCCACACAGTACAGTACAGTGCACTGTAAAAGAGATGAAGCATGAACTGGAGTGAGAATCCAGTCAAGACAGGTCAAAATTTGGAATGACTCATGAGAAACAAGTATAATTAATTTGAAATTATTTTTCTTTCTAAATTGGAACATGCAGCCAAAATCTCTTAGGAAAGATGTTTAAACAGATCCTTGCAAAAGTATTATTGCATACTATTTTTACTGTATTCTGGGAACAAAGTCTTTTTGAGATTTAAGTGTTTAGTTTTTATGTTACCAGAACACTTCAATTCCATTGCTGCAACTACATTATGCTCCTTTTGAGTATAGTAAATTATCTTTATTTCATGATTGAATGTAATATTTAAAATGAAGGACATAATTTTACTGCAAAGAAAATTCCCAAGAACGTTTTTTCCTAAATATCATTGATGATAGATTTTGCTGATATGTATTGATTTAATAAAATCATTACCCACTGACAGAAACTGTTTAGGTAGTTGGAAAGCTTTCAGTCTGTTGTGAACTAGAGGTTAATAATTAATAAAATCACCTCCATGAAATTTGCAAAGAATGACTATTTCAGTATAAGAATGTCTTTCAAGTGCACCATCTTCATGTGCCTTTGCTTTTCAAATAGTGACTGAAATCAGTGGGAATTTTACTTTGGGAAGGACTAATATACTATATAATACTATAGAAACTCATCATTAAAATGATAATTCACTTACATAACA
>NW_010222535.1:0-2207 GCF_000695765.1 Mesitornis unicolor | reverse complement strand
TCGTGGCACTGGTCCCCATCCTCAGCCCCGAAAATCTGTTGTATAAATGGGGAGGTTCCCCTGAGCCCCCCTAGCCGTCGCCGGTTGCACCGCGGGGGCATTTCTTGCTTCCCTTTTCCTCGGCCCGTTCTCCTCCCAGTTCCTTGGGGCCATGGCACCCAGGGCAGGCACTCAGAGCAGGGTTAGCCCTGGGCATGGCCCACGCCTGGCGCAGGGAAGGATGCACAGCCGGGACACCCGGCAGCCACAGTGCTGCTGGGGGCAAAGCCCTGGGGCTACAGCCCTTTCCGGGGAGCTGAGCCTGCCTGGACAAATGGACAGACAGATGGACACCCCCACACCGATGCTTTTCCCCCAGAGCAGTTGGGGGGGGTTGTGCTTGGAGAACTGATTTTGTCCTTGCTGCGGATCTGGGGCAGAGGAGGAATGGGGAGATGCCACGAGTGGAAGGGTGCCCCTATATGTGACCCGGTGAGGGTCCTGGCCAAGGCAGCAGCCCTCTCCCCAGGGGGGCTGGGGGCTAACACTGGGGGTGTCTGCCGTCCCCAGGTACAGCCTGTATGCCCGCACACGGCTGGGCTACCTCTTCTACCAGCGGCAAGTGAAGAAAGCCCGGGAGCGGTACCCGCACGGCCACTCTGCACCCCAGCCCCTGCACTTCCCCGGTGAGTCCTGGCCAGCTCCCTCCTCCTGCTGTGGCCCTTCAGGGTGTGAGGGTGTTGCCATTACCAAACTGCCCAAAGTGTGTTTAACTGAGAATTTGATTTAAGATGTGGGGAAATGGGGGGTTTGGCCTGGCACCCCATCCTTTCCCAGGTGAGGTGGTCATGCCCTGATGTCTGTCTGTCTGTCCTTCCCCTCCAGGGGTGAAAATACTGCCCATTCCTGTGCTCTCCAACAACTACAGCTACCTAGTCATTGACACTGGCTCTGGCCGGGCAGCTGTCATCGACCCCTCCGACCCTCTGGCTGTGGAGGTGAGACCCCCACAAGAGTCTCTGACCTGGTGTTTGGGTGCTCTTGGGTGAGGGAGGCTTTTTTGGGGGAGCAGTGGGGGCAAATCTGCCCTTAATGTGCCCAGAGCAAAGTTGGAGGGGTGGTGGGGCTCATCCAGCACCTGAGGAGCTGGGCAGAGCTAAGGGGAGATTTAGGGGAGACTAGTACTGGGGATCTGTCTTTCTCCCCCCAAATTTCTCTGTTGCCTCCCTGCTCCCCTTCCCAGGCTGCCATTGAAGAAGAGGGGGTGATGCTTGAGGCCATATTCTGCACTCACAAACACTGGTAAGGGGCAAGCGAGGGGGTGATGGCTGCCGTGGGGGGTGCCTCAGCTCAGGTGACCTCCAGCCCTGCCCCACGGAGGTGGGGGATACATTTGGAGGCACTGACCCCTCTGTCTGCAGGGACCACAGCGGGGGCAATGCAGCGCTCCGCCAGCAGCACAGCTCCTGCAAGGTGTACGGCAGCGCCCTTGATGCCATCTCGGAGCTCACGAAGTAAGTCATGTCCCCCAGCACCTCTGCAAATTTGGGGGATGGGGGCTTCATCCCCAGTCACTCTTCGCTCCACCTACCCATCCATCCATCCCCCAGTACCACATTGACCCCGTTATGGGCAGAGATCTGGCACACTCATTACACCGGTGCACCAAGGGCAGGGTTGCAGGAGGACGGAGGTGTTTTGGGGTGCTGGGGGGAAGGTACCTTGACGGTGCACCCCTGTGCTTGGCGCAGCCCACTTGTGGACAGGGAGAAGGTGAGCGTGGGCTGCCTGACCTTCGAGGCACTCGCCACCCCAGGCCACACTGTGGGCCATATGGTGTACGTGCTGGATGGGGGCCCCTTTGGTGCCCCCCCCTGCCTCTTCTCTGGGGACCTGCTCTTCCTCGCTGGCTGCGGTGAGTATTCCTGACCCCAGACCTGGCTGACTGGGGAGGGGTGCCACCCTGGGAAGGGCTTGAGGGGACCCCCAGCCCCCTCCATGACGGCTGTTGCATGGGGGTCCAGGCAGGCTGTTTGAGGGCTCCCCTGAGACCATGCTCGCCTCCCTGGACGTGGCCGTCGGCTTGGGTGAGGACACACTGCTGTGGCCAGGTGAGTGTCCTCAGCAGTGAGGCAGAACCACTGGTGTCCCCCCTAACCCCCGCTGCTAAGCTGGGGAGCCAGGAGGAGACGACGCTAAGGGGTACAGGGGTTCGCAGGCCACGAATA
>NW_010222534.1:0-2142 GCF_000695765.1 Mesitornis unicolor | reverse complement strand
TGGCCACGGCACTGCGGGTTCTGCAGGCTCCGCTCCCCCAGGTCACCATTTGCCTGCCCAAACTCGGCTCTTACCAAAACCACAGACCCAATGACTGGGCTGTGCTCTTGCCTGAACGGGAAAAGGGTTGGTAATGAGAAAAACTGAGGTATGCCGTGTTACCAGAGCAGGCTGCCAGAAGAGCTTCCCATATCAAATAGCTGTTCAGCTATCGAAGAAACAATGCAAGAACAGGCAAGGCAACAGCACTACCTGCAAAACTCACCAGAGCCCAAAAGCTAATTCAAAATCTTTTTATGGGGATTACCAGTAAGTCAGTCTCCAAAATAAAGGTAATACTAAAGACAGCCTAGAAGAAAAACATGGTATGTGGCACTGGTTAAAAGCACTCCCTTTCAGTCTGCCCCTGCTCGGGTCATGGCTGTGAGGTTGTTCGGAGCAGGTTCCACCACTCGGGTCACGATGATGCACCGTGGAGGCTCTGGATCTATCATGGCATTTGCCAATGCATTGCTGAGGCCTGAAGGTCCTGAGCCTGGTCCAGTTTTCCCACTATTCCTATTCCTTGTCCCAGGCATGAGTGCAGTGCTGTGGTAGATACACAGGCACTTGCCATGTGTGTTTCCAAGAAAAAACAATGTTCGTCTTCCCCTGTGGCAGCATCCAGAGGCTCTGTCTGACTTCATCAGCCTACGGCACTTTCTGTGCACCGCTTAGGTGGGAGGGCAGCCACCAAAATTTGTGCTCCTTCCTGAGCAGGCAACGTGGCCTGAGCGAGCAAGGTGCACACACAGTAACTTAAATCTGGACGAGACATTTGCAAACACAGAGACCTGACAAATGCTAGTCCCAATAAAGGCATTGGTTAGGAAACAGCAATTATAGCTAAAAAACACTAATTCCAAATAACACTGCTGGCAAATGTCAGTATAACCATCCAAATAAGAGACAGGGAAGACACATGCACTGCCTTATGCATCGTTATGTCAGCCAAACCAGAAGAAAGAGGGTGGAAGATACTAGATTTCAAACTAGCAGCATTTTGTGCTTCTCCCCTCTCTTTTGCACCGGCACAAAGACGGTGAGGAATCCAGCCCTGTGGCTGCTAGATAAATGATAAAGCTTTTCAGGAATAGGACGTACCAACTTGAGGAAAAATTCAAGGCGAAGATCTCCGTTTGCTGGTATTTCTGTATTATCTGGTACCCTGCTGAAAAAGTACTGTTTGAACAAAAATTCTTTCTAGGAAATGGAAATGCAAACACCTCCAGACAGCAGACAGGCAAGCACGTAAAAACCCCTTTTTAAATTTAACAAAATGTAACGTTATAGATTTAATAGAAAATAAAAGGGAGGAGGTGTATTAACAGCACATTTTCTATTTCTTTTTCTATTTACATGCCCAAATATGCACAAACAGGCATGCCTTAAGTTTCTTTAAAATCACATAAAATACATCCTCCTAAAAATAGGACTTAATATGAAAATTGACGTATTTCGTTTGAAAGTGAGTATATTGCATATAAATACAACATGCACCTGACTAATGTTGCTTGGCTAGCTTAAAGCTAAACCTAATCCAATACGCAACACAAATTCCCACAGCTTAATACATTTCACGACTAAGCTGCACGCTTTAATGGCTATTCATAAAACCTAAATCACTTATCCTAACATGTGAAAACCACCAAAGTGCACCAAAACCTGGGCTAAGCCCTTAGAGGCATCACTGCCTGAGAGTGTGAGCCCACGGCGGCTTGTCCCGGTGCTGGTGCTGGCTGCTGCGGTTCCCCTCCTCCTGCCAGCCACCAGACCCTTCACTGAGCTCCTCCACCCCTCAAGTAACAGACAAACAAAAATCTCCCCTCGGAATCCCCCCAGACCCCACCCCGACTGCTTCCCCTGCTTTGCGACCGGGCTTAGTCTTGCCAAGGGTTCAGTAACCACTGCAGTCAGCGCAAAGGAGCTGCACTCAGAAGCCATCCGACCTCTGTGGCATTTGTCTAAACCAAGAGAGCTGCACTTCTCAGGGATACGATGGGGACACACAGCGTCGGTCCCTGCACCAGGCACGCAGAGGAGGACATGGAACTCATTCCCATAGACACGTTGTTGGGCAGGGAGCAGCAGCCTGCATCTGCA
>NW_010222533.1:0-2162 GCF_000695765.1 Mesitornis unicolor | reverse complement strand
GAGAGTGGCCTAGCAATGACCTCTGCCAGCTTCCTCAGCACCCACAGGTGCATGCCATCAGGGCCCATGCGATTTGACCTACCCGTGGCAGTTTTCTGGTCTTATCATCTCTGGTTATTTATGCTGCTCCTTTGTCTATTACCTTCCAGAGCAGTCTTGTTTTAGAGTATTTCATCTTTCAGGGCATTTGGAGAACACGTGTATGTACTTAGTGAGGTGACGGTCTGATTTAGTTTCCCAGTAACTTGAAAATAAAATATACCTCTTAAACAATCATGAAATATTTGAAGAGCCAAAATGCAACACTTAAAATGGCAAAACACTCTGAAATTCACTTTAACAGTCTGAATTCACTAATACATTCCTTTTGTCTCTCCTAAACTTCTTGGCTTACTTAAAAGATTCCTATCCAGATTGTCTAACAAATTCATCCTACAGATGGGTTGTACAATTAAAACCAGTCATATTTTTCTTTCTTAGGCTTTCAGCATTATTATCAAATTCTGGACTGATTGTTGTTTTCTAATCTTAATTATAATTTTAAGTGCACAGAGGGCTTCTAAAAATAATTTGAGCTGGGATCATGCCGAAAGCTGCATCTGGATTCCTGGAGTGTGAGAGAAGCTTTGAATCAAACAGCTGGCAAGTTTGGTGGATAGAGAAAGGCCAGCACAGTACTCTCAACCTGTGCAGATATCAACAGGAACTCTGGGCTGCTGTGGCATGGTTGCTCAACCTTGCGGTTTCATTGGGAATATTGTGTTCCACGCTTTGCTTAACACCTAATGCTGATACCCGGCTGTCCTGTGGAAAAGTTCTGCTTGGAGTGGAAGGAAATTTTTTGGTTTTAGTCATTTTTAAGCTGTTATCTGCAGAGGCACTCAAGCAGATGAACCCAAAAGCTTAAAACATCAACGGAAGCAACCTCTGCACTGTGCTGTATCCCTGTGCCTGCTGCAGGCTGCCTTCCTCAGCACTTTACACTGGTGGGATCTCACTCTGGTGTGATCTCGCTCCCTCAGATCTCACTCCAGAGCCACTGTGAAAATCAAGGTGGTTTTGTGGTTCCTGCTGTGAGGGTGTGAATGAGCACCTCTTATCCTTGATCAGTGAGGAAACTTGAGGCTGTGAGCCCTGCTCAGTGTTTGTAGATTTCTGGAGAAACATCAACCCTGTGGGCTCTGCCAGCCCAGGTGGTGCCACATCCTGTTGAGCCCAGGTCAACTCTTGCAGCTTTAGGACCGAAAGAGAAACTGGCTGAAGATCACTTCCCTCTCTGTAGCTCTTCTTGAACCTGCTTGATTTGACATACAGAATGGCCTCCCTTGTTGCTAGAGAAAAAGATTACTCTGTCATGGATGGCATCATCATAAGTGTCCCACTGGAAATGCCATGCTTCCTGTTCTACTTGTACAAACCGGTGTTTTTCAAGCGGAGGTTCATCTGCACTTTCACGATGCAGAGTACTTGGTCTTACTACAAGTTTGGCACTCGAAGTTTCTCATGTCTCCCCATGCCCTGGTGCTCGTCCCTGCACTGCACTGCCTCAGATCTGCCTGCATGGCAGCTTCAAACTCACATCAAGAATGGGGTCAGGAAACAGATTGCCTTTTTGTTGCTGAGTTTGCATTTTTTTCCTCTTTCTTTACCTTGATTTTGTTTTTAAGCCAGAGAGGCCCCTAATGTGTCTCATGGAGTGGCCTGTGTCAGGCTGGGGACACACCACAATGGGTGCAGAGAAGGCTGTGCCCACAGTGCCATGACTGTCATTTACCTGTAGAGTCCTGTGTTTGGGCCTTCATAAAGGATTCCTAAATTATTCTTTCTTTTAATACGTTCTCAAGCAAACTTATACTTCCAAATCCACTGTTGTTTGTTTGCAAGCAGCCGGAGCATTGCAGGGAGCACATCAAAAATTCACAAGCTAAAACAGAGTCCCAGAGATTGCGAATTTTCCCCTAAATGATGCATGTCCAATTCTACCCTCCTTATCCCAGTCCTCACATGAACAACTTGAGATCACTGAGTTAATTCCAATTACTAGCATAAATGTGAATGCTACCTTTGGGGTGGCAAAGCAACAAGTGTATCTCATTGCAGGAGGTACCAAGGTTATTAATGTGCATGTAAGGAACATGTGTGTGTGTGTGTGTGTGTGTGTG
>NW_010222532.1:0-2171 GCF_000695765.1 Mesitornis unicolor | reverse complement strand
TTTGCAAGTCAAAAGTTTCTACCTTGCTTCCACTGACGTTATGGAATTTCTTCTCCAAAACCTTCTTCACTGGATCCTCTTCCTTGAAAGTGATGAACACAAACCCCCTCCTTTTGTTGGTCTTTGGATCCATGGGAAGTTCAATTGCTTCAATCTGAGGACATGAAATACTATTTTAAGACTTGTATCTTGGCAAAATGGGTTAAACGCATGGCATTGAGGATAGTAAAACAGTAAGTTTCTTATCTATGCATATTATGCAACACCAAAGTTGCAATATTCTTTCTATACTAACATTGGCTTTCACACCAGAGGTTTCAATTTAACAACTCTTAAAAGCAATTTTAACATAGGATAGAATGGTTTGAGTTAGACAAGGGTATCTAAATAGCAATGGAAGCATTTAGTACACTACGTGTCTCCCTTGCTCTCAAGATGGGAAACCTCTGGATCAGTTACAGAAGGCTTGATACATCTGAAGTTAATTTGCAAGTTGCAAATTATTAGTAAACTAAGCAGCAACTGGAGACTGTATGTTTCTGTGTTTACTAAGATAACATTACATACCTCTCCAAACTCTCCAAAGTATTCCCTGATTTTCTCTTCTGTGGCTTCTGGGTTTAGTCCACCAACAAATATTTTCTTCACTGGATCCTTTTCCATTGCCATGGCTTTCTTGGGGTCAATTAGTCGTCCATCTAGCCTGTGTTCTTTCTGTTCCAGAACCTGAAATATAGTTTGATATGATTAACTTTAGCTGAAAAGTTTCCCCTAGAAGTTCAGAACCTGAAATACGAAGCTAAAATTCACCTTTTCAACGCTCCCAGGTTCTTTGAAGAGAATAAATCCAAAGCCTCTGGATCTTCCTGTGTTAGGGTCCATCTTTATCGTACAGTCGGTTACTTCACCAAATTTAGTGAAGTAATCTTTCAAGTCTTTTTTGCTTGTATCCCAACTGAGGCCACCAACAAACATCTTCCTGAAATATGAAAGATATAAGAGCTATTTAGATTCAGGAAGTACTACAGATAAGCAGATGCAGCAAGACACTCACAGTGGTACACACCTCAGCAGCATTGTCAGAAACAGGACCAACTGTTGAAAGTTAAACACTTGTGCATCTTGTCAAAAGCCAGTGATACTACAGGACTGCACAAGGGTGGTTTCTCCCCTTATTTCTGAGGGAATGAAACAATGCACTCTGAAGTTTACTACAGGCTATAAGAAACAGTAAAAGTTGTCTAAAATATTCCTTGCCAGTAACATATGTTCCTTCAACAGTGTTCTGTTTTTTGCAACAAAGCAGTACTGGTTATCAAGTACTGCCAACTCAGTTTTTAGAAAGAACCTAGGATCCTTCCTACTACTTCAAAAACATTCAGGATAGAATAAGACACCAAAAGTAAAATACTTGAATTCTGTTAGGATTTGTACAAATGGCTGTAAAAGTTTTAGTCCTTAAAAACAAGCTGCAAAATTTAAACCAGGTGTCTACGACCTCCAAGAACAGTCACATACATGAGATGAGACTCTGGACCTGCCCGAACTGCTATGGTTGTGCACTTCTTCCTGCTTAGTTACTGAACCTAGTTCTATCTTCATCAGTACTACACAAGTATCTCCACTATTAGAGGAGGCCAATACAGTACTTCCCTGCCCACTTTCCCCTACAAAATACACCCTGATGCATACTAGCAAAGCACAATACAGAAATGAAGTTAACGAACAAAACTTTTCAGTCAATAAGGCACTCTTCAAATGCTTCACTTCAAATGAAAACATTAATAACATGGCTGTATTTTCTATTTTCAGAGTTTCCAAGGTAACAAACTAAGCTTTTAAAAGCATTCAAGCCTTTTTATCTAACTATAGACTAAAGCAGTTTAAGTTGTCATTACTCTGTTTAGAGGCAACCTAGATTTGGCACTAGAAGCTAGGACCACTTCAGAAACTAGACTATGTTTAAATAAAATTGGCTTTTGGCGTTTATGTGTAACTTTGATTTGCTAGAGCTAGCATTCATTTATGTTCAAAAGGAAACATAAGAAAAAAAGTCAACTGTGTGCTATGGGGTTTTCTTGCTTTTCTTAAACTAGATGGAACTGTATCCTCTGTAGGCTAAACCCTTATTTTTTCAGAAGATCAAGCTCTGCGCTCTTAACTGACAAGTC
>NW_010222531.1:0-2192 GCF_000695765.1 Mesitornis unicolor | reverse complement strand
AGTCCTTCAGTTAATCCTTCCTGATAGTTCCCAGGACCAAGTGTCCTGTTGGACAAAATTTACATCCTACTAATCTTATGATGCTGCTTTCTGTGAAAATATTCCCAACACCTGGTCCATGCTTTGAAAACCCAATTATCTCCATATACAAGCTTCTTTGTTTTATGCCAAAAAGGTCAGCGCTCTATGCAACAATTCTATAGGTTAATTGATTTTGTTCTCTTTATACCATTTCATTTTCTTTATGTTGGTCTTCATAGCTCTGTATTAAAGACTCTGAGGAGATCTTCAGATTAAGAGCTCTGTATTAGTCAAAGACTTACTAGTTTTGATCTCACATTAGCAGAAGACTGAAGTTTTCTGGCCATGTTTACTTTCATTCTCTAGACTTACTGGAAATATTTAATAATAGAATGATTACAAAACCCGTTGCTTACAGGTCATTTCCCATCTTCAAGATGCTTTCCAAATTTTGGTGGTCATTTTAGTGGCTGAGTGTGCTAAACTATACAGACAGGCCAAGAAGAAAGGAAAGGATTAAGGGAATACATAATCTGTGACATTTTTTTATTGCAGATTTGCTGGTGAAGAAGGTGAGACAAGGGTAAACCTTCGCTTTTCTTTAAGTCAGTGAGAGTTTTGCTGTTTGAATTTCATGGTGCCAGGATTTCATTGTGTATTTTGAAAAGTATATACCAGTTTTGAGCACCTTAGCATGAGACTTCTTTTACCAGTTTCTCAAAGGTGTTTACGTGCTGACCTTATAAAAGGTGCTTAGGTAGCCAAATCCTTTTTTAAGATATCTAAATTTCTACAGAAATCCAGGATAAAATGGACATTTTTATACCTTTTTGAGTACTACAAATTATCTAAGATGGTGGATATATACTGTTGGGTTTTTCAAGGGAATATAAACAGTTTAGCTTTCTAACTGCCATTTCTGCACAATTATTGTTGCCTAATTATTTTTGAAATCTGGACTTTAAGGCCTTGTTTTTCAAAACAGCTGATGGTTCCCACTGACTTCTGTTGAAGGTGTAGAGGTTCAGCACATATAAAAGATAAATCAGTGTCTAGAAAGCTTTGTAGTTACTGATCACCTTTTGAAAACGTTTGCATTTTTTCTTGCTGTAAGGCATATGATAAGTCACTCTAACACAGCTGGGAATAGGGCTACCTCTGCCTTTGCAAGAATACAGGGGCTTCCTAGGCCAGTACTTCATCTGACATGTAATTATTTTTTTTGAGAAGACAGGGATCTAATTAAGACTAGTGGAGGGATTTTTTGATTGTATCTTGACAAATTAAAATGGTATTCAAAATCTAGCTACATGTTTGGGTAGGGTACTAAAGTTACCTTTTGTTATTTGTTCTGTAGTTTTCTTACCATTTTCTATAGGAATATCTGCCAGACTATATTCAGGTAGGGTTGGTTGGTTCTAGAATGAAATTAATATTCTGTGAGCAGTCATGCATCTCTAGAAGAAGTCCATGTATTTAGAAATTGTTCCTTATTAGATGGGATGTTACAAAATAAGCATAAATGCAAAAAAAATAGTGGAGTATACTTTCTATTGCATTCTGTCATGAAGAAGAAATCAGTGTGTGTGATATTCAGGAACAGCTAAAATTCGTGTGAAGTTGGTTCAAGAACTGTTTCAGATCTTAGCCAATGCTGCCACTTCATATGCAGAAAAAGCACTTGAACTGAAATTCCCTGCTGCTATTATTCTGCACACTGTTGAAATATAGTAGAGGGGTATGCTTTGAATTTTTTTCCATGAGTCATATTGAGAGTCATCAATGTCATATTCAACCTACAACTTCGTTCTCTGAGCTACTAGTGAGAAAGACAAGAAACATTTTACTCATTCATAACTCATTTAAATAGCAATGGGACATGTGTTTGTTAGCAACCTTGCCAGTGCAAAATTTTTCCATTAATTTTACTTAAGCTCCTTTTCCATCCTGATTTTAAATGGTTATTTAGCCCTCTAACCCTTCCCTGGGGGACTAATTCACTCTTTAATGGGGTTCTCCGTATCTCATTTTCAGCCAAGTTATACTTTTTTCCCTAATTTCAGCTGAATATGGCTTGCCATTTTCCCTTGGGCCATCCTGTACGTATGATATCCATGTTCATGTTTGCACTCTAGAAAACGTCTCAGCAGTCATCACATTTCCTACCACAC
>NW_010222530.1:0-2120 GCF_000695765.1 Mesitornis unicolor | reverse complement strand
ATTATTATTATTATTATTATTATTTGCCTGAGCGTGGGGACTCTCATACTGCAGAGGTAGAAGCTGTGGCATCAAAACCTGTTGTTTATTCTCAGACATTTTAAAAGTGCAATTCAAAATCTTTTCATTTCTTTCACTGGCCATGAAGTATTTTGAGTTGGGGCACTGAGTGCTGCTGCACGACTTTTTCAGTTCAATTGGGGTATGCTTATAAAGGAAATCTCCCAATTTTTCCCTTAGTGAGCTTTGCTTTGGAGCAGTGATGGAATGCATGATTTGGATGCCTTAAAATGAGACCTTACTGGAAGGTATGTTCCAGGAGCATGCATAATGCACCGCAGTCTGTGGGATTGGACTAAAGCTAGGTCTGAGTTTTACACACCCACACAGGTGTCTGTGCCGCAGTTCTGACTGCTTCCTTCAGAGGTCTGCTCCTGCTGAGCCATGCTACTTGCTAATGTAAACCAAGCCTAAGTCCATGAGCTGTGAAGATCTAGGATTACGTTTGATTTGTCCTTTGGTATCTCTTTGAAATTAAGATAAGGCAAAACTAGGTAGAGGTGAGAATGTCTTACAAATTCTCTATAGTTCAGGAAGCGTGTACCTGAGCAGTAAGATTTCAGTATTGTTCAGATATCACTTTAGTCTGTTGCAACATATTTTTTAAAAGTAGGATGATGCTCTCAATTATAGAGGAAAAATAAATTGCATGAAATGTGTTAGAGGATAACAATCTCATAGAAAATATTAAAATACAACATTATTTGTCCAACTGTAACTGTCGACTTATTTTGCCAAATTACATTACCCTGGCATGAATTTACAGAGCAGGAGACTAAAGTTTATGGCTCATTAACAATAACAGTTGTACACCTACACTGTAATTCCCGAAAATGTATTTTCTCCTTTAGTACTGCATATACTGTGTGGAATGACAATAATTACAGAAACTAATTGAATGAGATAGTCATAACTCTAAAAGTCATATTACTCATTTCAAAATGGTTTATTTCCTGAAATAAACAATCTTTATGGAGTGAACAGACATAACATCCCTTTAAGTTTATTAAAGTCATTAAATTTCCTTAAATATGTTGAAAAGTGAATGCTGTGCATTTAATAGAGGGTATAGATATGCAAGCGTGACATTCATAAAAATTAAAATCCTTAAAATGAAATTTCAGTGAAGTGGTTTTTCTTAAAAGTTTGTTTTTCCATAAATAATGGAAAATAGGATAAGTTTTCAGAATTTAATAGCGAAAGTTTGTTGAAAAATGAAATCTGTGCTTTTATCCTTGTATGGGCACAGGTGATATCCTTGCCCAATGGAAGCTGTAATGATTGCATGGTCAAACCAAACCAGTCCTTCTTCATGAATGTTGAGTTAGGCTTCCTCAGAGGTTGCTCCTGCAAGCATGCAGTTACAGGTTTGAGGAGAAACTCCAAGTTCTGAAAACAAGGGATGTGGATGCAGATGCGAGCACAAGCATCACCCCGCTTTCTGCCCAGCCCTTGCAGTAGCCGTAGGAAGCACCTCCAGCCAGTGTGCTGAATGGTCCAGGTGGAGGGGTCAGACGCAGCGCTTCAGCAAAGGCTCCATGCAGCATAGAGCAGACTGAGGGAGCCCTGCTGCTTGGGCTGAGCCCTGCTTATAATCACAATATAGCTTTGAAATAAGCAGCTTCTGAATCATACATCTCACTATCGTGTTGTGGAGGCCCCCTTTCAGCTAAAAGACACGACCCTCTTCATGGCCTAGAGGTTGTTGGAAGGAAGAGGGGAGATGACATAGATGGAGGTTTTAATGAAGAAGAGGCAAAGGCGCAACATTTCAAGGCAGTGCAAGGAGGAATGGGAGGGAACTGTTTTATGGGTGCGTTCCTGTCATGCTGGGTGCATGGAGCACAGAACACGAGACCATGCAGTTCCTGGTAAAAGCTGAGTGTGTAATGGAGTATTGCTCAATGAATGCATGGTTGGGTTGGACTGAGCTGTCAGCACTCTCCAGTTATATCCAAAAACTTCAGTGTTTACATGGTTTTTCTTGATGAGGTTTGGGAGTATGTCAGGTAACCCTAACTCTGCACTGTGCCGTATGAAGAAAGGCTGAGAAAACTGAG
>NW_010222529.1:0-2181 GCF_000695765.1 Mesitornis unicolor | reverse complement strand
GAAGGGAAGCCCACCCTGTCGCTGGCGGTGGGACGCAGTCCCCGTCACCTCACCCGGGCTGCACGCTGTGACCCCCAGCCAAACACTGAAACGCTTCCTTCCCGGGCATAGCATGCACCGCGCCCTGCCAGCAGCGGGGTTGGGAGATCACACGCTTTTACCAGCAGAAAAAAAGAGAATCTCGCTGGTAATGCCTCTATTAAAGGTTCCTACCTGCGACCTCGGGCGGAGAGCATCTCCGGCGTACAGAGAGGGCTCCATTAAGCCTTCATTTCAAGGCATAGGTTTTGCTCAGATGCAGGGGGAGGCTGACAGCCCCGCACCTCTGCAGCTGG
The DNA here is from genome assembly GCF_000695765.1 of Mesitornis unicolor. Classification (NCBI taxonomy): domain Eukaryota; kingdom Metazoa; phylum Chordata; class Aves; order Mesitornithiformes; family Mesitornithidae; genus Mesitornis; species Mesitornis unicolor. The sequence goes on along the minus strand of NW_010222529.1, from coordinate 1,846 downwards.
AGGGGATGCTGTTCCACAGTTGCACTTCCTAAGCAGTATTCATGTAGCGGAGATAGATGAAGGGAAGCAAAATTCTATAGGGAGGATTGATATAATTTATTAAACTAGTTGATATATTTATGTGATATAGATACAAATATTTTGCATAAGCAGATGTAGTAAGGGGACAGACTGATCCTTTACTACAGGTTTTCCTTACTGAGGAACAAAGCCTTGAGCATGTGTCTTCCCAAGATGCATCCTTAATGTGAGTAAATCCTGCACCTGGCATAGTTCTCTGCCCCAAAGATGCTGTTTCGCCATCGTCACAGCTCCAACCAGCAAGCTGCATAACAGAGAGCTTGGCCAGTCTCCTGAAGGGTGGAAGATGTGAGGCAAGTCTCAGGTCTATCGCTAGGGGGAAAGTGCTCTATCCTTTCTTCTACTGTTGTCAGGTTTTTAATTTAAATCTCCAGAAAGCTGAGGTGGAGACCTAAACCCAGGAGAATATTTCATGCTCCTGGCACCAGTCCCAGAGGGACACCTACCACAGATCACCTATGGCCCTCAGAGCTCCTGCAGGGCCCGTTTGGAGCCACCCAGTTCAGTCCCCCACCTCCTGGAGGTGGGTGCTGAACTCGCCCATGTCCTGGAGGTGCAGGGATGGCCTAAACACTGCAGTGGCAGTGAAACTGGGCAGCACCGCAGGTCCTGTCCCGGGTACCTATTTTAACAATAATCACATGGTAGGGAGCCTGAAACAGCCAGATATAGGAGTTAAATTTTGCATGCTCTGATACATCGCTGTAGATTTTAATGTGCTATGAGTTTGAAGGATGAATTGCTTGATGCTGATGAAGTAGCAGCATCAATAAATTATATCAGTAATCTGTAAGCAGCTGTTGAATGGGGTCTTTTGTTGTTAACCTCAAGCTACCTTGAAAATTTTTAAAGAAAATAAATGCATTAAATATTTTTCTGGAGCTTTGGTATGTTTACATCTAGGTTTTCTATTTATAGAAAATATTTATAGATCTATTACTAAGTGTGTACTTTGCCCCTAAACGAGAAGTGCAATGACAGTGAAAGATAATCTGTCTCCTCAAGAGGGGCAGGCCTTTCCCCACAGACTGCGTTTGTACCTTATGAGCTTGTTTCACTTTCCAGCATTCAGCTATCAAAACCTCAGAGAATATATCTCTCAATTGAGATTTACTGTTTCCATTTGTGTGGCAGCAGGAGAATCACAGCATGTTCTGAGATTAAGAGGTCCAAGGTACCTCTTAGGTGTCTGACACTGGGTATCTAAAGTCTCATGCCTAGCAGCTTGTGGAATTTTAGCATTATCATAACTATATGGCATTAATGACACCACTTGGTTCTCAAGCATTTTTCATCCGCAGAAGCAGGAGTGTACATTTATAGTCCTTTCGTTGACCTATATACAATTTAATGTTTTAAACTGGACTGCGTGGAAAGGGATCTACTTAGTTTGGAAGTGTCTGCATACCTTAAATAAAGCAAAAAATCAACCCCAACCCAAAACAGCAGAAGCATGTGGTAGTGTAACTGCTCACCCCCCACCCATCCCAAACACTCCCTCAAAGTGCTGCCAAGGAACTACAGTTGAACACGTAAGCCCTCTGAAGATCTGAGCCATCCCCTCCTGGAACTGACGTGGCATTTGACTGTTTTTCAGATTTCTGAAGTTAAAGCTGTGCCAATAAATTACGACACTGATTTCCCTCCCAAGTGAAAGTCAAGCTACATTTCGGATCCAAATATTCTCACCCCACTCTTACCCAAGAAGTAACTTTTATGTAACAGGTACCTAACAAGCAGGGCTCGTTTGGAGGGCTTTAAACTA
>NW_010222528.1:0-2188 GCF_000695765.1 Mesitornis unicolor | reverse complement strand
TTTTCCCTGCCAGGGCTCTGCCATGAGCCCCCACAGCCTGCTCTGCACTGCACCCTGCCTCTGCGGCAGCTTGCTCCCTTCAAAAATTACGGTGTTCTGCCCTTAAATTCTAGTAAAAATACAAACATGAACATTTTATGGTTAAGCTGGTATTTGGGAAATGCCAATTTGATACCGAAATTGTGGTAATTTTGTCATTTGTTTAAGTAATGCTTATGTGACATTTCTCTAATCCAGTTCTGCCAGGTACTCAGAAGCAGCAAGCTATGTAACGCCTCCTCTTTGCATGTTATAAAACCTGCACGTTCATTTATTTCTTCTTGAATAATCTTCTAAGAAGTTTCATACTCCTCTCTCTGATGGCTCCTCCACTCAGAAACCAAAATACACAGAACTGGTGTCTTACGGACGCATCGCTCTTCACCCTTCAGTCCCTCCCTAGGGCAGCTGAAAGGGAAACGTTGGTAGCCACAGCTCTGGCGTTCTCTGCCCTCTGATTCCTCATCTCCACACCACACTGTTGGCTTCAGGCTGGATTTACAATACCTAGAAGCTTTTCAACATGTCCTCTTTCTCTCCCATTCCAGCTTACTGATCTAAGTCATTAGCTTACTAGTATAAAGTCTGCTGAAAGGATGTTTCATTTACTCTTTTTTGTAGCTTTAAATTGCAATTTTTAAAAAATGGCTTAGGATTAGTCCCACATTAAAATCATGTTTTGACTTTAATCCTTGTTCCAGTGAACTATATAAAGTCCATAATAAAAATGCTTGCACAACACTCTCAAATACACACCCATATACATACGCACGGCTTTCCAATACACTAACAGCTACTGCAACAATGCTCGGATAATGCCCAGCTGCACTCAAATCTGTGTTGATCACACCACAACTGCAAAATCTCAGTAAGAGATGGAGCTGATACTGCTGCCTTGCCATCCCCTGCACTGCCCTGCATTTTGCCGAGGATGCTGGCAGCAGGGCTGGGATGCTGGGGCTGCAGGACACTCCATCCCCGTTGCCACCTTGCAGCCCAACGCACAACTATGCCCAGCAACTCTGGGTGCCTAGGTCTGAAAGCATCCTTTCTCCCTTCTTTGTAAGTGCGAGGCGCCATCCCACAAAAGAAGGCGCTCCCGCTTTCAAAAGGTTTCTGTTTGCGCGTTATGGCCTACCCTGAATCGTCTGCATTCATCGGCTTGCCTCCCGTCTGGGGCTGCACCCTCTCTGGCTGCAGATTCCGCAAAACAGCGAAAGACAGCCAGATATAAATCTCTCCCCGCTCAAAGGAAATATTTAGCAGCAAAATGAGTAGAAAACAAAAGACTTCTCTGTTACTCACCCGGTCCTTGCACTCAGGGTGGCTCTATCTAACAAGCAGGCAACCCAGCGCTCCTGCCTGGAACGGCTGCGCAAGGGGGACGGGGAACCCGCTGCTGCGCCCAAATGGCCTCAAGCACTGGCTTTTTCCATCAAGTCCACTGCTTGGTAAGTGTGAGTGGGCTGCTTAGGGCACTGAGGGGGAAAATAAACCCCGATCTTTCCTCTTAAGTCTGCAAAAGGAAAACTCAAGACAAGTTAACATAATTTTATGTATGTATTAAAAGCTGAGGAACATTAACCCACAGCTTACTGGTGTACTACTCTCATCTCCCACTCTGTGAGCTGTTCTCCCACAGTCTGAAGTTTAAGATGTAGGATGCAGATCAGCTTTGTTCCTCTTTATTTTAACTTCAACTGTATAATTCAGTAATTCTCAAGAAAGACTGGAAAGTCTCCATATCAATTCATTGAGATGACTGCGCTCTGGCTCTCCGAGACAGAAACTGAACAGGTTTCTCTTGTAAAATATTCATCCTAGAGATAGATAGCAAGTTCATAAGTGATAACACAGAAGAGACAGCTAAGCCATTTTACTACAACTTGGGAGTCCTTTTGGGAAGGAAGAGGTGCAGGACACAGCATACACCACCATTGGCCTGACAGAGACACTGGAACCAGTAACGCTCTGAGTAGGACTGCTTGATCCCAGCCTGTAACCATCAGACGGGCTGCCTCACCAGCCCAGCTGAATTTGCTCTAAGTCAGAGCCATGAGGTTTCAGGTGGTCATTGAAGCTCCTGACAGCGCTCCCGAGAAGCAGAACCAGAGGCTGCGGAGTCAGGGTGCTCCTTGGGCATGCACCT
>NW_010222527.1:0-2176 GCF_000695765.1 Mesitornis unicolor | reverse complement strand
TCATCCAGATCATTGATAAAGATGTAAAACATGAGCTGTGTTAGTGACGTTCTCATGCTGAAATTGTTTGAACTACATCAGTTCATCCTATAAGCTCTTCACCTGACTGATCTATGGGATAATAACTGTCGGTGGGGACAGCTGGCCCAAAAGATGAGTCTATGTATGGGCTTTCATGTCTTATCAGTAAGTGTAGATGAATCTTAGTGTCCACATTGTAAGGGATACATGTACGAAGTACATTTGCAGGTCCAAATTGCTGTTGTGCATCACCACTTCCATTGTACTAAATCTCATTTTCCAGCACTTTGTAACTTGACTGTAAAACCTTTGCTGGATTTTAAAAGTAGCTGCTAAGATTACTTAGACTTGCTTCCCCTCATGTGCTTCTACACGTGTTCATTTATTTATTTGCATATTTTTTTAAAAAAAAAGAGAAAAGTGCTGATTTAAAACATCTGAAGACACCTGCTGAAAACATAGCAGGCAGCAAGGCAGATAAGGAGGAGTTAATCATAACCCTTTGGTTATGATTCCTCTTCAAGACAACAAAGACTTGTGCTTCTGTGTGCTACAAAGCAAAGAGATTTCATACCTAAAAACAATCTCTTGTGTGTCGGAGAGAGGATTATATGGTAATTGAATAAAAATTATACATGTGCAATGTATGGCAGCTGTCGATACCATCTCGTGTTTTCTCAGAGGGAACTTATTCCTCTTTTCAAATCATTTGTGTTCCTTTGAAGTGCAAAGACCTTGAGGGAACTGGATTTGTGTGCGAATATTTTTTCTCCTGAAATAAGATCTCTCCAGAGGCTTTTGTTGCTGTTTTGAGCTATTTTTATGTCTTGCTCTCGCCACCCTGGCAGAAAGTGTGCAGTGCCATTAAGCTGTAAATTCAGTTGCTATGGGGATAACGCTTTGATTTACATAGAAGTAGAAATACATGACATTAAACTTTACATTCTGGCCAGCAACAGAGCACAACTACTATGATTTAACAAAATAAAGAGGAAATATTTTAATAATAAAGTTAATTTTAGGGACAATAATATCCTCCATTGTTTTATTTATGGTGCAGAATTACACAGAATAGAAAATCCTATAAAACACGATCATCTGTGGTGTGCTATGGATATTGCTTTTGGCTGAAGGAAAAGAAAAAGTGGAAAAAGTGTGTCTGATGTGCACTTTTTGAACAGAAAAATCAGACATAAACGAGCAGGATTCAGTTTGCTAAATGTAAGCATGTAATGTCACTTTAGGTAACCTAGGGTAGACCACTTGGCCCTCAGAAGAGTTCAGGACTCACATACATCTTATGTCCTATCTCCAAGCCTCATGTGGATTTCTCAATACTCTTTCAAATAGCACTGGCCACTTAGGTTTAGGAAATTCAATCATAGCCCTAAATGGTAGAGGGATGGCCCATAAAATGAGCCGCTGTATTTTCATTATTAGGTTAGGTTTGATTAGAAGCAATTCTCAGTGCAAGGATGGGGCCAATCTTTAATGCAAGGAGGTACTTTTACAGTTCGCAAGGGAAACGCTATTTGATTGCTGTGGTTTAGATCAATACAAGTTTCTACTTTGGGGAGTGGATTTGCTATCTAAAAATTGTCATCCAATTTGGCTTTTTAATAGGACTCTTCAGCAGCATTCCATTGCTCTCTTTGTTTAAATACAGTTCATTTCCTTCCAATCTTCATTTCTTCAGACTCTATTATTATCTTCCAGCCTGAAAATAGTCTGTTTTTGTTAATGCTCTAGTTTTCTACTGCCTTAATTTAAAGCCACTTTTATTTAGACATCTCCTCCATTACTCAGCATCTTTCCATTCCAATAAAATACAAATTTAAGAACTATATCCAGAAATCTGCAGCAGTTTGGGTAGCCTGATGTGGCCAATACAAGCCATTGTGAATTTGAGATGCCCTGCAATACCTGAGATACCCATATGATGCTGACAACTGTTATGGTTCCTTCTGGAATAGTAGTTGGAGGCCAGATGAGATACCCCAGGGAGTTTCAGATAGCACTAAACATCTGTCTGGTCTCTATTGGCCTAATTAATTAGATAAATTAACTGAGTCTTTGACCTTCACTGAGTATGTGGCCATCTTACATGTGGACTCCTAAATTCACGTGTGTCATGGTTTAGGGCTGAGCTGGCCAC
>NW_010222526.1:0-2171 GCF_000695765.1 Mesitornis unicolor | reverse complement strand
AAGGATCCTAGTCAGTAAATCACAGGTTCAAAGGCCACTAGTCACTGGGAGTATTCAGAGCTTCATTGAAACATCTCTTTCTCTTACCTCTTTCAGCCCCTTAAAGTATTCTTAAGATGGTTAAAGCTAGATGACTATATTAGATTTTTTCCTTCTTATTGAGCAAAACATGAGAATAGTGACCATTCACAACAAATGTTTCTTGAAATCTAATTCCTTTCTTTTCCTCTAAATCATTCTATCCAAATACAATATTTCATGAACCTACATTCCAGGTGCCAGTATTTTAGGTTTGTGGGGTTTTTTTAAGAGGATATTATGCTATAGGAATAGATATAGGAGTTATGTTAGAGATGACTTAGCGAAATGAGAATGCTCAAGTAAAATACAATACCGTCTGTATATTTGAAACACTGACAACGTTAGCAGATTTTGATGAGGATGCCACGATTCTAGTGTAGCAAAACAACAACAAAACCTTAATAGCATGTATCTTCTTATTTTTATCAGCAGGCCTATACAAACCTCATTAAAAACACCTTTTTGTTAATGCATGCTGCTTTTGCTGATTAAAAAAAAGAATTCAGGGAATTCTATAGTTTACTTATAGTAGTTGTTTACTAAACTATTACATAATAATCTCCAAACTTCTACAAAATTTTCAGTCTGCACAGTTTGCCAAAAACATTTGTATATGCACTGCTGCCACCTCTTTCTACTATTCTGGGTTTTAAATAGATAGGTGACACCTTGTTCCACAGACAAATGCACTTGAAATCAATCCAAGTCCATACCTACAGTCATGATTTTATATTGCAGCTTTGGTTTAATAAATACTTTATTTTATGACCCTGGTTCTGCAAATTGCCCATGATTGCTGAATGAATGCAATCTCAGTGAAAGAGTGGCACTCCAGCTGAATTTGTGGTGTGTACTGTGCAGGCTGTAAGTAGAGCAGCACCCTATGAATGCTGTCCTGTGAGAATTTATATAGGGAAGAGGAGTGTCAAGAATGATAGAAGCAGTTTAACATGATACTACAGAAATGCAGAGAGACAGAAATACATTACTTTTCTTCAGGAGAAAGATTCAGGACTTCCCTTGCATTATCCTCAGAACAGTGTTCAGAAAGGCCTTTCTTGAGTAAATAATCTAGAACACATATTTTCTTCCTGGAGAATGGTGCAGATCTCTTCCAAGAACAGTAATACTCTTGCTGCCACTGCCAGTCCAGTGTCTCTCTTACAGTGCAGAATTTTCATATCTTGTTTTAGTAACAAGCTTTAAGGTAAGAAGAAAAAAACAAAACAAAAAAAAACCAAAAAGAACCAACCAAAGATCAAGGTTAAAGGAAAAAAATTCCTCATATATTATGCTGGTGCCTAAGGTAGATAGACTTCAGGATAAATATCTGGTTGCTTATGGCACAATTCATTGTCAAAATTGTCAAATCTTCCAAATGCAGACTTCCAATATTATTCCTCCTTTTCTTGTTTCCTCCACCTCGGTGTATTCCTGTTTTGAGACTATACTGATTAAAAGGTCTGCTTCAGCTTAAAACTACTTTCCAAAACAGAAACTAGAAAGAGCGATGATGAAGAGTTGAGGAAAGTCAAGTGCACAAGTAAAGCATGTTTTCCATCTGATCAATTTCAAGGATCTGTAGGTTTGTAACTCAGTCATCAGATTATGCTTTAGAAAACTGAGATTAAATTTTCACATTTGCTAAAAGACATGTTTTGCAGCCCTGAGCCTCTAAGTTTCTTCCTGTTGCCTTTTCCTGTATGCTAACACAATAATACAGGTTTTCTGCCCAACTATCGCCATGTGTATTTCTGCAGTTACTGCTTAATGCCCAATCTTCAGCAGTTGATTGATAGCTCCACATGGGGATATGCATTAGGAAAAACAGAAGTTGACAAATGTGTGAGCCTTTCTGATGTATAAGTAAGTGACAGTATTTATTCTACTGTACTTTATGATAAAATATTAAAAATCAAGAAGTAGGTACCTGTATTGATCTATCACTAGTATTCAGAAATTACCTTAGTTTTCATTTTGTTCTTAATCTTGACTAGCTTAATTTTTTACTCACTTTCACAGCTTGCTACTGTTTTATTTGTCCTATGTCTCCGTTTAAGGCTTAGGGCAAACCCAGGGAGCAGGATTTT
>NW_010222525.1:0-2188 GCF_000695765.1 Mesitornis unicolor | reverse complement strand
TTATCGCTTTATAAAGGAAACCAAGTACATTTTAACTTCTCATACTGTTTCTTTATTGGTTTGGGAAGAAACCCAGCGAGTTTCTTTTCAGATACGTAGTTATTTAGCAGTTATGATGGAGTGAACTGGGGGAAATTTAGACTTGGGTTTCTTTGTCTGCATGTGGTGAGCAGTGATGCATTCCCAGTGTGGGAATTCCCAGCAGTGTGTTCTGCTCTCCATCTCACTGCAGGTCCTAGGAAGCCACAGAGTTTGTGCTAGAGATCAGGGTTTAGCTCTGCAAAACTGGTAGTATCACTGCAAATTTAGCAATTGAAAGCGATGTTAGTTAAACTGACGGGATGTTCAGCAAATTTCCTCTCCTTCAGCTGTTTCACGGATTCTAAACTAAAACACAGCCACCACTATGTAATTACAGAGTCCTATTAAAATGAGCCTGCATCAGGGATGTGCCACTAATTTGTAAAAACTTAATTTTTCATTTGTTTTAAGCTGAGACCTGCATGCTGCAGAGCTGTTAAGGAGTAGGGCATGGAGTCTGTTGTTTAGTCTTAGTGTTTACTACTGGGCTGCTGTGACAAGCAGCGTGTTGAAGTGTAATTATAAATCAAAGTCTTGGTTCAACCTCTGTTCCTAGATAAAATCTTTATCTGTCATTTACTGACCGCTTCTTGTCTTTTACATACAAGTATTATTATTTCTAAGGAAAAAAATAATGCCTGAAGGGAGTTGACTCATTCAAAGTGAACATTTGCTCACTGGTTGTAAATTACCTCTGCTGAAGTATTTGAGGCTTGCATTATTTCCAACACCAAATAGAGAAATCAGAGATGTCATTTATATGTTTTAATAATCTTGTAAGATTCTGGACTGAGCTAATTGTCAGAAACTGCAAAAGAACATATTTACAGAAACAGTGCTTATTACTAAGTTATTATAATTGCTTGTAAGGGTGTTTGTTCAATTAGTCCATGTGTGAACTCATCTTAGTAGCCACTGTGGAGGAAAAAGATATGTATAGATATGTATCTTTGTTCTGTTTGGGGAAATATGTTAGCTTATCTTAATGTGATGTGGTGATAAAGGCAATGTTACTCTAACAGTTAAAGACCAGCTTACATGAAATCTGCAAGTGCTTCATGAGAAACAACATTGCTCGCTGAAAGACCAAGTCTATTTTAGCGGGGTGAAATGCTGAGTGCCTTATTCAAGTAGCTATTTGGGAGTCACTCTTATATTTTTTTACAGCAATGTTCATTACTATGGCTGTGGGTGGGCTTGGGTAACACATGATCTGTTCCTCCCCTCTATATGGTCTGTCGCTCGCTAGCTTCCAACATACACATAATTGCAGGGTGGGTTTTTTTGTTGTGGTTATTGGCACATTCCAAATGATGCTGAGAAAGTGGCGGTCAGAGGAGTACAGAGTCTGTTGAAAGATCTGAACACATTTGCAGCCTCTGACATAGACTTTACCTCTCCTATTTCTGAACTCTGTATGTACGATAAAAGAAACTTCTCAGTATACTCTGAATTCCCCCTGTATGTGGGAGGAAAGGAGAGGATCTGTGTTTCCATAGAGATTCTGACATGCGTAGACTGTGGTGTCTACACATCCGCTTAATTGAGATGGAGAGCAGGGGGGCAATGAGCATCTTCATATCCTGGTGACTCTATTGTCTCTTATCAATGGGTGTTTAGCTCCCATGGTGCTCCCTGGCAAGAAAATCTTGCAGGAGTAGGTCCCCAGCATAAGGAAAGCCAATCTGTAGAGATCCAGTGAATGCTTTACACTGTGTCATAATAGCATTTAAAATGGTAAAGTGCCTAGAAAAATTTTAAAATTTTGCAGGAGATGCTTTGCAAGTAGAGTTGTTCTTCCCATCTGTGTCTCAAAACTGGTTATGTACTAGTATTTCAAGCCATGACCATTTCTGTAAACCTTCAATTCCAGCAGCTTTCAACATGTATATGGTCAGTATAATCTTTCTGGCTATAGATTAAGTGGATAATTTTAGTCTGAGATTAGTACTCAGCATACTTGAATGCCATCTGAATCTTTATTTGCCAGGCAATACAGTTGCATTAAAATAATTTAATTTTCCTTGTAAAAGGATTTGTGTTGTGAAGATGTAGGAGACTCCTTAAGTTGTTCTGTGGCTTAAGAGCAGTCCCAAGGAGAAGGACT
>NW_010222524.1:0-2172 GCF_000695765.1 Mesitornis unicolor | reverse complement strand
TTCCAGCACCAGGCCCTTCACACCTGATTTTGCTCGTCTGTCACTCTTGTACCAGCAGAGAACCATCCCAGCAGGCCACAGAACTTCTCCTCCAGCATAGCTGGGTTTGGTGACTGCAGTCCCAGTGCTACTTCTGGAGCCTCTGAACTTCCTCACTCATTTTCATCAAGGAGACTGGAAGTGACCTTTTCTCCCACTTTTCCTCCTAGGTTCCCGACTTGCTGATTCCTATTCCACATAATAACCTTGCCTTGTAATACAGCATTTATCCTCTCAGCCTAAAAGCATCCCCAAGGTACATCCCTGTATTTCCTTACATACAGGAACGCGTTGAGGGTCGCCTGTGATGCTGTAACTGAGCTGCTGAGCCCCGCACTTGATCCATTGGCCTCTGGCAAAAGCCTGATTACCTGTGCTGCTCAACCTGCTCTGGAAGTGTCGAATTCAGACTGACCTTGCTTTATTCTTTCTGCTGGGATCCTGTAGCTGATACTCAGGTTCTTGCTCTCCAGACACGTGCTAGGAACAGTTAACACTGGCAGAAATGAGCTGGGGCTTGTGCTAAAAGAGGCGGTTGGAGTGGGGAATAATTTTCTTAAGTTTGTACTGATCAGTGTGGAGATTTTTTTTCCGCCGGTCAGCAGCTGTGAAAATTAATAGAGCTCAAAAGGTTATTTTGGTTTGTGGCAATTAACTACAGAAAACGCAAGGTTTAAAGCTCCCATTTGAAAAGGAAGTGATTCATTTTCACTTGTAACCATGATAAGCACCCAGTACTTCATGAAAGGCATTCACTCAGATTTATGTAAGAATTATTTGGTCTTATGCAATGCTCCTGTTGTGCCAGATCTTGAGAGAGTTAATGAAAGGGAGAATAAAAGCAGCAACCATGCATGGCTGAGTTGAAACATCAAGTGTCCATCCACCCCTTCTGTCCTTACACAGGAAAAAAGGCAACTCATCTTGCAGAAGACAGTGTAAGTGCTTTAAAAAAAGAGAAGAGCGTTGTACGTTCCATTTTGTACACAGATATGGTGTGTAGATTAATATGAAGCACAGTGCAGAAATTGGAAGGGTTTCCTGGGTGCCTGCTTAGTCATAGATTCCTGCAGTGTGAACCAGAACAAAATGGTGGTGGCAGGCAAAAATCTGTTTCAGAGCTAAGGGAAACCTTCAGACACTAAAATCACGGAAAGAAAGTAAGTATTCAACTCAGGCTTTTACTGTCTCGTCACAGAGCAAGAACAGATATTGCCAGCTTAATGAAGAGTACACACACACAGAGCAGGTGTGTGCAGAAATCTGGGCTCCTACGGAGAATGTCGCTCTTGGGTTTGAGCCTGAGCTTTCAGAAGCAAAGCAAATCTTCCTACTTTCCTTTTCAGGCAGGGACATTAGACCCCTTTCCCCTAAAGCAAACCAAACCAAACCCCAACCAGACCAAAAAGCACAGAAAATGTTTTTTTGTCGTTCCACTTCATCAGCATGGAAGCTGCATTAGAACTTCTTTACGTTCTACTGATAAAGGCAAACAGGCTCAAATCTCACTAAAAGTGAGGTTTCCATCTCACTAAAACAGCCAAGATTTGAACTCACAATAGAGCACTTTGATTTCTTGGTTTCAAAACCCGTGCTCAAGTTACTCCTATATTAATTACATGGGCTTTCAGAAAGTTACTCTTCTAAAGAAAAGTAGTTGTACGTTCATGTGCTAGACAAAAATAAGGGTTAATAATGCGACCAGCAGAATAAAGCTCCAGAGCCCAGGATGATGCTGCTTTGTCTTAGCCTGAAGTGCCTGATTAACTCAGCAGCAGCAGGAAAGCACTCACTGCAGTGAGTCAACAGGCACAGCACAGCAGGAGAGTTTCTTCGTTCTCAGCATTGTTCCCAAGGTTTTGCTGTGTGAAATCCCACTGTAAGTCATGCTGGATGGAATGGGAAGGAGTAAATCAGTCTTACTGTAAAACCACAAATTCATCACAATCCATTTCCTAGTTCGTGTATCATGGAAAGCCCCAGAGGAGGCTGTGTTGCCATTTGATGTATAGGAACAGCTTGATAATGGGTTTACAATGCAGAAGTCTTAACATTTGCAGAATGATTCACCAGAGCAGCTCCATCCCTTGCCCTTCCCAGCCAGCACCCAGCACTGCAGTACAGCGCACATCC
>NW_010222523.1:0-2185 GCF_000695765.1 Mesitornis unicolor | reverse complement strand
GCTGCCTGAGTGCGTGTGTGCTTCGGGGGGCGGGTTTGTGCGCGCTGGAAGGGGGTCGCCAGTGTGGGGGACGCTCGGGGCAGCTTCGGCATCTAGGAGGTGCCCAGGCTGCGGGGGGAGCAGGAAACGCACTGCTGGGAACCGCCGGAGCTCCATGCCGGTGCAGATGGAGGTACACGGCGGCGTAGGTGTTGGAGGTGGTGGGGGACACACGACGCGTTACTGGTGTGCGTTACAACTGCAGAATCTTTAGGATTTTACAAGCTCTACAAATGCGTATGTGTCACTGTAAACCTTTCTGTGATCGCGTCCTGATGCTGTAGTCTCTTGTCTTTAGATTGCTCTGCGGTGCTGCGAATTGGGTATGTAGGTCAGATTCTGCGAGATATTTTTGTCAGAGGGAAAAAGTGAATGTTAGATTAATTTTTCCCTTATTGCTTTTGAGGTGCACTGCAGCACCCACGAGGTGGCTTTTTTTTCCCTAGCTTCCTCTCTGGCTTCATAAATCTGGTTTTAGTTTTTCGCTGTGGAATTACCAAAGATCAAAGCGTTAAATAAGCTGAGCACTTCTAAGCTGTTGTATCATGAAATGTCCTCTAAGAGGCTGGTAAAAGATAATAGAAGCCTGCCTTGAAATAAGGAGGATTTCTAGGCTATGCAGAAAATGTTTCTCAGCTATAACATTTCTTTTCTCTAAACAATGCAGCACGTTGCAGAGCGTAAGAGGCCCTCAGAAATGCGTTGCTATGTATATGGCAGAGACGTAGTATTTGCAGAATGAATGTCTACATGCTTGTCTTGCACAATGTCTTGGATTCTCTTGTGGCATAGCACTTCTTAGAATACCCTAGAAAGTGGTGTTTCCTATGGAATTTCGTTATTGATGGTTTTAAGGGAATGGGCAGTGATGAGTTAGGAGTTACACTACACTGAAAAAACCTTAGAATAATTTTTTTCCCCTCTGTAGGCCCCCCCCCCCAATGGCTAAACCTTTCACTGTCATTTGAAAATAACAGAAATACTGTGTGAGGAAATTTATAATATAATGTCTGCCTTTGCTCACAGTTCTTTACACTCTGTCCTGTTGTGATTTGCCACTGAAATGTGTTGAACCTCAATATTGATTGAGAATAATGAGGCTGTATCTACTTAATACTAATTTTTTCAAGGTTTTATTATATTTTGATGAAGCAGAAAAGCAAGGTAATGTTTGTCAAACAGACTCACTGGTGGAGAACAATCTGTGTGCAGTTTGTCTTGATGAACTACTTGTCAGTGGTTTACTTGACACTAATGGAAGACTACGGTGAAGAAAACAGATGTTTCCAAATTGCTTGTCTTGGCTTGCTGAGATTTCTAAACTGTGAGAGGAAACTTTTTCTAAGATAGCTGTGACATTTGGTAATCTTGAGAGCTTTTATAGTATATGTGAGTAGGTAGACACCCGTGACAGGTAGAATTTATTAATGTAGTATAATGAGAGCATTATCTTGTTTAATCTCATGGTAGGGAAGCTTTTTTTTCCCTTTATGTTGATTAAACTCTAGATAATTTATCACAAAAATAAATAACCTTTCAAATGTGGTCATAGACCCATCAATGGTTCTTTGCTATGGTTCTTAGGAAAGTGAGTCAGTATGCAGACTTCTGGAATTTAAAGCTGACTGAGGCTAAATGCAAAAGAGTTACAGTTTTGTTGTAAAGAGAAAGTTTTCTTCTGGAGAAAGCAAGAAAGTGGGTCATGCTGTAAATTTAATTTACATTTATTGTTTTACTTTACATTTTTTTCTGTTTCCTAAAATAGTGTTAATATTTATGTACAAATCAGAATTGCTGTTTTTTAAACCTTGCCACTAGTAATAAGTATCAAAAGCTTTGCATGTTGGCTACCTGAAGTTTCTTTTTTTGTCTTTCATCTATATTGTCTTTACCGCAGGCTGACTTTACATCAGCAAACTAAGAAGTAACGAATGACATGAAATGTATTCTGGTGACAGATTGTTCAGTGACTCCCTAACTGAGCATTCTCTGAACTGAAAATCATGTTGTCTTCTAAAATGCAATCTGAGGGTGATCATAGAGTGATTTCATTTCTTGATTCCCCCTCTCCCACCACACACAGGCAAAGGTGTTCTGATGTATCCAGAGGTGCACATTTGGTTTTCACAGAATCACAGAACATTAG
>NW_010222522.1:0-2124 GCF_000695765.1 Mesitornis unicolor | reverse complement strand
TCTTCTCAATGTTTCCTTTGTCCTTGTCAAGCACTTTAAAAATCCCAAGATAACAACATCTGGAGTCTGAACTGTGGACAGATCTTCCCCTGAGAGACTTAAATCCCAGAGCCTGACAGGTTTTAGTACACTTCTTTTTCTGTAGCATTGCCCAGCGGCTAGTTGATAGCAGTTCCTGAAAGACCACTGTAGGTTCCTCTCATGGGTGACTGACTTTTCCCGTATGTTTATAGGGAGCTCAGGTTCTAACTTTGGTCTGCATCAGCTGTGTTTGAAAGTTGACTAAAGCTAGATGCATCAGTGCAAAGCACGGTGACTTTCAATCGCTGTGTTAACTAAGCCCAAAGCCCGTAAGAGCTGAGGTGAAATCACAAGAGCTAATGACCAAAGCTTGGCTGACTTTATTTACAGTGATATAATCTAAATTGGGGGACTGCTTCAATATGCAGTAACTGAAGAGATGTAAATCTGGACTGGAAGAAAGACCATGTCACCTTACTCTTGTCCTCCATTATTGCAAGCAGCTAGACCATGAAATTCCTTTCCCAAACTGCTGACCCTCCAGCCTCCAGCTTGACATCACAAATTCTGTAGCATTAAATGAATATGAACATAAAAGTACAAACTTTACTACCTCAGGATCTTGTGTGCCAGTATATTTGTAGTAAGAGGCTTTAGGGAACGTTTATGGTAAGATAGGGAGTGCCATGCTGCAGGTCAGAAATTCACACATTTGAATGCCAGTAGTCTGTTCAGCTAAGTGATAGCTCTATCTTCATTGCATTATAGGATTGTATTAAAAAGTTCATTAAACTAGTGGTATTTATTTCATTATTACAAACTGCTTGCAATATACTAATCTATTTTTTAATATTATAGTAACAATTACAGCTTATAGCTAGTGTATCGATGCAGTACGTGTAGATAATACAGACGTATACCTATCTAAAATGTGCAAGTGGTACATTGAAGAATGCGTTGCTGTTAGTTCATCAGTAATTGTTACATACGGCTCTAAAGTTATTTACTTTAACATAAACATGGCTAGGTGTGACACTTAAAGTATAATTTGTGCTTTCCCATATACAGCTTTCTGTTAAATATTCTACACGACAGCAATTGTGTATATGTTCTTCCCTAAGTGGTCATTTTGAATGGCTAGTGGTTCAGCTATTGACAGGTTGCTTTCTTGTCTAAAAATAGAGGAATGCGTGGATCCTTGTACACAGTGGGTATTCAAGTAATTATGAAAGTGATTGATGATAAAAAGCTTTCTCTCTACTCTTCTGTCATCAGCAACCTACTGGGATCAAGAGAACACTGAGATAGAAATTAATCTTCCTTGAGTTATTCTAAACAGTCAACTGACGGGAGATTTCTTTGATCTCATTCAGTTGAAATTGATTAATTCTGTTAATTACTCTGTTTGAACTGCATTAGCAGGAATTTTCTACGTGTTGCAGCACCCTTTATGGTTTGTCTTCTTGCATGCCAAACAAGGAAACTTGGTAAAGAATCTGAAGGGAGCCGGTGTCACTGTAGTGTTTGCTGACTGAGATTGATGATGCCTATCAGTGATAAATATCTGTAGAAATTATCAGATGTAATTTGTTTCTGTACTTGGATTTTTCACTGAAACTGTCATTGCTTAAAAGGCATAAACAGTCCTTGAAGCAGGAACTCATCTCTTCCTCTGCCAAGTGAATACATAATCACTAAGCTAGGAATGTTTTCTCTCTTTCTCCCTCTGTCCTTTTCCTACCTCATGAATCCTGAGTTCTACAGGAAGAACTGGGATTACATTAGAGTTTTTTAATGCTCGTTGGATTACAGGTTTGTAATAAATTTAAGGAGGTTCCTTAAATGTCATGCCATCTCCTTATTACCCTGATGTCCACTGAGTAGGTTCTGATTAACATTGATAGTGGGGGAATAATCTCCTTCCTGGGGTCTGTTTTCTCCAGTAAGCAGACTGAATCTTACATACACTGAAAGATTTACCACGTACTGAGGAGTTGGCTGCTTAAGGTTTGTCAGCCATCCTGAAATCTGTCTTTGTTCTAACTAGCTTTCAGTCAAAAATAAAATTAATTTATTATACTAACATGTTAAGATTAAAAAAAA
>NW_010222521.1:0-2144 GCF_000695765.1 Mesitornis unicolor | reverse complement strand
GTCTAGCGAGCTCCTGTCCCAGGAGGAGGCACTCGGCCCTCTGATGCTTTCCCACTGGTGGAAGGGTCACCAGGGGCATCTCCTTGTGCCTCCCTCGCTGGTACTGCTCTTTCATGTGCCCCACTTCATTTGGGGAGCGGGAAAGGTTCGCAGCACCTGCAGACCACTTGGTTTTAATAAAAGCAAAGACTTCCTAAGCGTGACGAGGAACAACCACTCTCCCACCTCCCCTGAATCTGTTCGGGTTTTTTTGCTTAAGACCTAAAGAATACATCCCTTTCCATCTTGTACAGAGGGCACGGGTGGCCATCTCTGGTGGCCACTGCACAATGCATTGACTGGCTGCAGGACCTCTCAATTTTTCATAGCCAGGAATTAACTGTTGTGGCTGGCTGCCTGCACGTAGGCAACCCGGGCGTGGGCAGATAAGGCCCCATCTGCTTTTATTTGTGTCCAAGTTTTTAACCGTCACAAGCGTCTCTCCTGTACGCCGGGCTATGAGGGAAGATGATGAGAGGGGGTGGGTGGAAATGGGGTGTAAGCATCGTTCCCGAGCCCCTGGGGCTGGCATGGCATCACTGGCTGACTGCAGAGCCTCCAGCCTGAAAAAGCAGGCAGGCATTAGTGGCCAAGGGAGGAGGGGGAGGCAGAGAGCAGGCATTTTGCCTAAATTTGGCCCTCTCAAAATTAGGTGTCTAATCTCCACTGGTCACCTGGGCAGCTCCTGCAACCGACTGTGGCTGCTCGGCCTCCTCTGGTGGGTGCTGCTGTCAGGAGGCAAACACCCTCTCCTCTATATGTGGGGGTCCCAACCCCTTCATCTGGCTAGCTCCCTGATTTTTAGCCAGTCAAAATAAGGGGAACCCCCCATGCCCTCAAAACGACTTGAAGGAAGGAAGGCTTACGCATGGTCACAGCTCATCAGGCTGCTGCTGGCCTTGCACATGGAGAGCATCCCAGTCAAGATAACCCCTAAATGCCCCACTCAATATTGGAAAGCATCTCTTGAAGCCTGTACTGTTACACTAGTGCACCCTTAACTCACACTGGCTAGGATCAAGAGGGGCTTTCCATGTTCTTGGGCACAGGAGCCTTCCACTATGCCCAGGGTGGGGTGGGTTGTATCCCCTTTTCCTCTCAAGGAGCACCATGCAACTGCTCCAAGCCTCCCGTGCTTCCCATTTCTGGCATTAGTCAGCAGAGATTGGGAAATTCTGCTTCGCCAACAAACCCCAGAGGACAGACCCTGGCAGAGGAATCCTCTCCGTAATCTCATTTACCTTCTCCTCCCTCCCTGCACTGCATTCACCAGACCCCATGGGGATTTACACACTTCCAGCTGTGGATTTCATCTTAAATGGTCAAACTGCATCCACTGTGGACATGCCATAGATCTGCTGGGTAACAGCTCCTGCCTTGTAGGGGCAGGATGACTGTTCCTTGGCATCCAAGTGCACCGGGGCGCTGCTGACGACTAATACCCAT
Source organism: Mesitornis unicolor (assembly GCF_000695765.1). Lineage (NCBI taxonomy): Eukaryota > Metazoa > Chordata > Aves > Mesitornithiformes > Mesitornithidae > Mesitornis > Mesitornis unicolor. Next base: position 659 of record NW_010222521.1, on the reverse strand, counting down.
GACATTTTATTTTACCTGGTTTTCATTTTTAAAGAGACTCAAAAGACCCAGTAGTGGAACTTGGCCTCGCTGGCACTCAGATCCAAGTGCTTCAGTGCTTTTTTTAGTGGCAAAACAGGGAAATGAGCTGATTTTCCAGCTGCAGTCATCAGAGATTCAGCCCTGAGCCCCCAGGGTGCAATGCAGTTTGGTCAGCCCAGCATGAAGCCACTCAGCCTAGCCACTGCTAACAGTGCATATGTTTATGTTTATGTTTATATTTACGGTTATGGTTATGTTTATATTCATAAAGCGCCTATCACCATAGCAAAGAGCAGCCTTTAACGATGCCACTAAATTGCGAAGGGGTACTGCCTCTGAGTGCTGGACCAGTTACCACTGTTTTAAAAGACTGACGAGCTGGTTTTTAAGGGCAAGCTCCTTATGCGAGTCAGGATGCCACCTCTCACACAACCAGGGTGCTGCATGGCTGTGGGTTTTCCCTGTGCTTGAGACTGGACATGGTTTTTCCCATGCTTGAGGTAGTTTCTTGTGGCCACAACCCAGCTGTGAGTGAGGGGATGGGGTACAGGCATCACTTTGGGATGTTTTCTGGGGCTCTGCCGGCCATTGCGCCAGTCACCCACAGGCATTTCGCTTGCCTCCTCTCCCCACCCCTC
>NW_010222520.1:0-2149 GCF_000695765.1 Mesitornis unicolor | reverse complement strand
CTCTTTCCACCTTAGAGAACAAATTTCATCAGTCACTCAAGAAAAAGATGAGCTACAAAAACTGCTCCAGGATGTCAGATCTGAGCGGGACCAGCTCAAGACAGAATTGCAGAAAACATCTGAAATGGTTGGTGTTGCAAGTTGCATACCTAAGTTATTCATAACTTCTCTTCTTGAACGGTACTTAAATACGGATGCTTTTATTTTAGTGTGTTGAAACAAATGCGAAACTGGAATGTGCTTTAGACCAACTGAAACGGAGAAACCTGAATGATACGTCCGTTCAGGCGAACCTACTGGATAATGCAGAGCAGGTGGTTGATGGTAGCCTGAAGGAAAAGAATGTGACAAATAAGGTAAACTTACTTTTCTGCTTATTTTAAGGATGCTTGTAAAATCTTAATACCATTTGTTCTGGAGCATAAACCTCGCTTCCGTGTATAATCTGTGGAACTGTTTGCATGTCTTGCTAAGGCGCTGCAGATCATAGGATCAGTTGATTTGCTATTGCTGTCCGGTGGCTGGGCATACTGTAACATTGTACATTGGACTGTTCGTGGTACATTGAACTTCTCAGTTAAAACATCTCACTTGATTTCATTGCTGTCCAGCCACCCCAATGTACATAACTAGTCATGTAGCAGCGCTTCACCATTTTGTTTTTGCAGGATCCCCCCCAAAAATCCTCCCTTCCAGTAAACCCCATCCAAAATAAATTGGTTTTCAGTAAATTAGCTTTGCTAAATAGCTTCCCTCCTCAAAATAGGAAGCCCCTGTAATTCCTCAGAGCTTTTGTTAATTAACTATCCCGAGTATACTTTCTCACACATGCGAGAAGTACTGTAAACCTACTGTAAGCCTAAGTAAGCCACTATTTATGAATGTGTATGAAACACTTTAAAGAGTATCATTGTACTCCAGTCTGTATATCTGTGCAGCAGATTTGGGCATCATTCTGTACATGCTAGAAAATCTGAGGGCTTCTTTAGTTAACTCAAAAGTGGTAAAAGACCAAATTGCAAAAGTCAGTTATGTGTATCTTTCTCCATTCACACCGTCCTTCTCTCCTACATCAGCAGTAGGGAGCTAATAAGTAAGGAAGTAAACAACATCAATTGATCCCCTTTAATGGCACCCTTGCCTTCTGATTTTTGTAATAGATGAGATCTTGTCTGTCTGTTTCTTGTGCAGTTTTCTTAAGTATATGCTGCCTTTTCCTGTTGGACGCAGGGCATATGCTAGTTCCGCTATTTTTTACTGTGGGGTCAAGAGTTAAACCGGTGAATCTTGCTTCTTTCACCTCAGAACCAAAGATCAAGGCAGTAAGCCTAGGAAGTTATATGTCTGCTTTAAAAGGTATAACCTAGCTTCATATGTGATTCTTAAGTTGCAGCTTACTGGGAGTGCTTTGAAGCCTATTGCATTTCTCGGCCTGCTTGCTGCTGGATCACATCTCCCTTTTTATGGCAAAGTGCTAGGCACAATTTCATGATCCTTTTCTTTCAACGTGGGGACAAACCCTGAGGGCAGCCCAGCTGGCAAATTTGTGAGCAGGCAACAATTTTATTTCGGGCCCGATTTACAGGCCCCGATGTGGCCAAGCAATCTAAATCATGAAAATTTGACCTTGTGAAATATGGTTTTCTGGAAAACTAAGGAATCCTCTGCTTTTGTGCCTGGCTTAGTATTTTTGTCATATTCCTGTAGTAAGTCAAAACCAAAGTCTTAGTCCTATTAACTTTTCTGTTGCTAAAACAAGTACATACTGCAGGGATTAGTCCTGGAGTCTGATGGTTTATTTCAAGCTTCTGTTTATAGCTAATCACTCTTTTTCCTTCTTGTGACTGACTGTTTCACTTGCATTTAGGAGCTTCTTGAGACATTCTCGAATATGAGGAAGAGGTATGAATGTCTCTCTGCAGCGTCTCTTAATCTGAAGAATGACCTGAATAGTCAGAAAGCACTGATAGCTGTGGTACTGACTCGGCTTTCATCAGAGCAGAATAAACAAGTGCAAAGACTTCAAACTGAAAATGAGACAATAAACCGTCATCTCCAGAGTTTACTGAACAAACTGAAGGTAACGACGTAAAATGCTGAATAACGCGGCTGCTTCGTGTTGCTTTGTTCTGTTTTGGTTTTTTTTTTT
>NW_010222519.1:0-2163 GCF_000695765.1 Mesitornis unicolor | reverse complement strand
TTTTCTCCTTTTTTTCTTTTCTCCTTTTTTTTTCTTGAGTGTCATTTTGTCTGTAAACTATGATTGGAAGCTGAATGTCCTGGGTGATATATAGCAGTTCTGGATTTACACACCTTTTAGTGACAGCATTTTACTAATTCTGATATAAGGAACCCTGTGTGCTACTCTACTGTGGTCTGTGTTCTCTTGCATAGTTAAAAGCCTGGGAGCTCCACCCTATAGCTGTCTAAACAGGGTTTCTCCCCAGGCACTAACATCAAAGAACTAGAGTAAGCTAAGGCTTTGGGAAATTGTATCAACAATATTAAGTTCATAAACCCCAAACATCTACTACTATAATGACTGGCACTTTCATTAATGCATGCAAACATCTAAGAAGATTAAGGTATGTTTCCATAAGTGTTAAGGGTGGGTGGTTTTATAACTTTCAACTGCAAATAAAAAGTGGTAAGAATGCAAGGTTCTTAGCTGTGAAAATAAATTGTAGGCACATGTTAGAATACTTATGGTGACTATATGACATCTAGTTAGTTACTCCACAATACTTTGGAATAAAGAATGCTAAAGGTAGACTTACATTCTTTATCAAAGATAGGAAAATCAGAAGGTAAAGACATGTGGGTATTGCTCGTTAACTCCAAAATCTGTGAGAGACTGCAGACAAATTCAGGTGATCTGCCTGTAAATGTCATTGGAACCAGTGAAGAAGTTCGTGCACAGAATCATGATGATATTGGGGCTCCAATCCTGTGGTCTTGCTACAGGATGTAAATAGCTAACTTCAAGGTTGAGGGTTTTTTTTTATGTAAGGAATGGTGTGCCATATATTTGACTTTCATTTTTTTAACTCCTCTGTCTCCCTCGAGTTAACCTCACATTTTTTGTAACTGTAGAGAATAACTTGAAAATGATTATTTGAAAGCATCAATCTGTGAACATACTGCTGTAGATGCACAAAAAATAACTTTCTTCTTCAAGTATGTAGCTTTAAAGTAAGATGAATTGTTCACTGTATACCTGATGGGCCATGTAGCTTACTCGTAAGCTTCTATAAACTTTAGAGATCATGTGAACACTTTCAGAGGATATTTCTAGAACTTTACTTGCTTTGATTGTAGTAAATAAATCTTTATTTGTAATAAGGTGGAAAAATATAGAACAAAAGTGAAGCTAGGGTATTAAAAATAATGAAGTTTTGGGGTCCAGTCCAATTCATTAAAATGAGAAAAGCAGAGTAAAGCTTGGCAGTGGTTTTGCAATAATAATTTATCTGCACCTTGAGCCCATCCTTTGGACAGACCTTTGTTTGAACTGCAGCTGGCTTGGTTTACGTATGACCTGCTGGGAGCTGAAGTTGTAATGAAAAACAGTTATTCTTTCAAATTACTCACAAGAAGTAGTGCCTATTTTATCAAGTGCTCTTCTTAATTTGGCATATGGTAAGAATTTTAATATTTATTTTTTCTCCATTAATCATACTATATCTTATAAGAAGTCTAAACACAGTGATGATATACTGTATGTTTTTCTTAAAGCATTCTGAGGACAAACACTTCTCTAGAGAGTGGCTGTCAGGAGCTCTTACCATTAATTAATGAAATTTTTTTGTTGAGGTTTTTCATGCAAGTGTTGCTGTATTATGAACTTTTTGAAATTATTATTGGATCAGAATTGAGTTTCATATTTTTGCAGACTAGGTTTACAGGACAAAAAAGAATGGGGGAAGAATAATGGTTTAAGAAAAATAGAAATGCAAAGCTTGCAGACCTTTCATTGTTTAAAACAAATTTAAGATGACAATTTATGCATTAAATGGTGATTGACTTGGAATTATCCCGGTTTTCTTTGGTTTGGATATAACTATACTTTTTGTTAGTATAAACTGTATGCTTGGAACTGTACAAAGTAAACATAGCTGTTGTCCTATTCAATCTGCACAGCTAAAGATTAAATAATACTAGTTTGAGGAAACCATGAGGAGGATGATAACTTAAAATGTGTCTTTGTTTGTCTGTTACCAAATAGTAGAACTCTGATGCTCAAGAAAATGGGAGTGCTAAATTAAGATAAATGAATGTATATACATTTTTTTAATTTCTAAAGTCTGTGATTTCCTAAGATATTTGAAGAAATACTGGGGCCAGTATTATTCAATATATTAAT
>NW_010222518.1:0-2153 GCF_000695765.1 Mesitornis unicolor | reverse complement strand
ATCCCTAACGTTCTGTGATTCTGTGATAGTACTGAAGGGAAATGAGCAAAAATAGCATTAAAAAATGGAATAAGAAGCAAACAATTTTTTTCAACTTCATAGGAGATACCATATTTCCTGATAGTGTAAGTTGTTGTCTGATTGCTCCATGTGTTCTTGAAGGTATTTGAATATGTTAATGTGTAATAAGCCTAAAGTGGTACTAGCAAAGTCTCTTACTGTATAGCTCCACTGCTACCAGACACTTGCCCTGTCAGTTCCAAGCATGGTTAACATTATCCTGCAACTGCCTGCCTCAAATTCAGTAGCAATGTCACTGTTGGTTTTGTTGATTATTATTTAGCATTCCCAACATACTTAACATGCAGTTCCAAGAATATGTCCCCTAGAGCATTGCTAGCTCTCAAGCAGCGTCTTGATCAGCTGGAGCAAGTGGCATCAATTTCCCTGTCATAATTTTTTTTCATCCCTGAGGGTGCCTCTGAATGCACTGCTACTGATGGGTGGCATCTTTTCTTAACAGGATCATTATATTTATTTCAGCTCTAGGCTTTTTTTTCTTCAATTAACTCCAAGCATTTCATAGTTGTCTAAGTAATCTCAGAATTATAGTGGTTACACCTTCATCTTGGGACTTAGAAGCACCCTTCACTTCTGTACCCTGGCTGCAAGTTGAATGTGCCACATTTCCCTCTTTTGGAAGAAAGCCCTGGGCATGGAAGGTCAGGTTGCACTCCAGTAACTACCATTTAGTTGCTATCTATATGGCTTACAGATCTGAGCAGTTTCCATGTTCAGTTTTTGTATGAGGAACAGGTACTGGCCATTATTCCAAAGATTCTTTTTTTTCTTGGTAACAGTGTAGATCTGTAGCTTCCTCTTGAAGCTTTGGATCTGGTCACTTCTAGAGGAACAGTGTTGTTTTATTTTATTTCCGCTTCAGTTCTCAAGGCATTTGGTTTTTTTCTTTTTCTTCCTCTCTCTCCCTCTGTAATTCTGTGGGCAGAAACAGGTCTATTTTCTTATGAAATATTTATTATTACTTGGAGTTCAGGAACACATGGTTCCATATGATGTTTAGTCATTGGCTATTAAAAAATGAGAAAATTGATTAACACATTTGCTGTTTTGATTATTGAGTTTAATGCATCAATTTCAGTGTTACAGGAAGAAATGTTAACTGGATATTAGGTTCATTCTAATTGTTTGCAACTTTCAATTTATTTTCGTTTCTAGAAGCCACTCATAATCTGTTGAAAAAGCAGAAAAACTTAGTCTTTACTCTAAGAAGTTCACTTAATCTCCACCAACTGTAGCTATATTATTTGTCTAATTTAACATTCAATTCCTAAGATATATAAAATGATTTGTGAAAGATATCAGTATAAAAAAAAATGTAGTGAGTTGAATTAAAAAATGAAACAAAATTGAACAAAACCACTATTTTCTAGGTTGGATCAAAAGAAATCTGCAGTTTCTTTAAGATTACTAATTTTCCCCAAGAAGTAATACAAATGAGCTCAACTGAGCTCAGATGAGTTATGTAAAATTAATACTCGATGAGAAATCTAAACAATAACATTTATTTCACTTAATTATTACAAGGCATAGGCTTAGACTACAGCAGCTAAAGTATGTCTGGGAGGCTGTACCAGGATCTTTGGAATTACTTTTAATGATTATCAGTATTAACGGTATTAAATTGCTATCAGAACTCAAGCAGCTATTTGACAGGATGGAATTTTGCCAAGAGGCATTGCAGGATATTCTCCATCCTCGTACACGAGTCATATCCTCTCCTGTTGAAGTAAGGTGACCTGTTTTCTTTGAGGCACAGGTCTGTAGATATAATAGGAGTTTTAGGAAAAATACAGGAATTTCAAGTTGCAGCATGTTTTACACCTCAGTGCTTACTCGCTTCACTTACAGTAGCTTCTAATACCCATGCAAATAATTTTTACTCTGTGTAAATACACAGCTTTTGAGATAAGCTTCTTTCCCTCCCCCCCCCAATACTGCTTCTAACAAGGATAATTATTTTGAAGCAGTCACACTTGTAAATCAATTTGTTATTAATAAATTTCTATGACTATTAGGAAGATGAAAATTGGTATACTCAGCAACAGTCTGAGCACTGCTTATTATTGGAACTT
>NW_010222517.1:0-2149 GCF_000695765.1 Mesitornis unicolor | reverse complement strand
TAGTCCACCTCACTACCCGTTCGTCCAGTAATTACCTAGGTTTTGCCAAAATGATGTCTAAGGAGGAACTAACATTCACTAATAATGAGTAAGCTCCTCACCCCAGACATCCTAAAGAGAAAATATGCTTTATTTCAAACATTAATACATAATTACATGGTATGCAAATGGATGCCTACAACAATACAGAACAGTCGGTTCTGATAGCACAATCACCACAACTTGAATTTCCCGTGCAGCACGGGTGCTCAAACTATAGCTTACACACAGGTTTCCACATCCCCTCCCAGGCAGTCAGATCAAAACATAGTTTTGAGTTAAAGCTTCTTCTTGAATACCGCATCGAAAAACTAAAACCCACTCATCTACAGCATGTATCACCTTTGGGCATTAGGTCCCAACCTTGCAAATAACCATCCACTTCTCTTAACACACACAGAACATGGATATACAAATGTATAGGCATGCAGCTGGCTTGTGGAATGTGTGTTTACAGTGGTCCTAAATTCTAAAGGATGCTCCTGTGCCATTCCTGTAAGCAAATGGTGACCTTTCACATTTACTCTCAGCACTACTGTTCTTCATGCCAACCCAAAATTTGTGACTGAGAACTTACAGCTGCAGCTTCAGAAATGTGTCTTTAACTCCTCAAATGGCTGCTTAACACTGAAGTCTGTCAATAAATCTCCAGTATTATCAAGGACCTAACACACCAGCAGATAGCCTGAGAATGCATACAAAGCAGTGATTATCTGTCAAAGACTTGGTCAGTCTGGTCTAAAAGTGTTGGCATCAAGAGAAAAAAAGGCTTTTCGAGAGGTATTTCTTATCTTCTAAAGAACATGGAACAATAAAATACCACAGAATTTGTTAAGATTTAGCATTGAATAACATCTTTTTAATGGCTGAAATAAAAATACTTGCATCTGGTTCAATATTAGCAGAGAACTGGATTTTAGCTTTTAAAATCTTTCAACTTTTTTAAAGGAAAAAGCTATTGCCCAAGACCCTTGGGATCACTTCACTGAAAACAAGCTTTTTTAATGAGATTTTACTTTTGTTTGAGTTAAGCAGTGCTGGAAGACTCAGTGTTGCTTAACTTCACTGAAAAGAAGTTCAATTTCCACTGTTCTCCTGCATCGCAGACCGGCGAGATGCACATGCAAATCCAGCAGCATGAAATGGCCTAGATTAATTTGCTTGTTAAAAACATACTGGTATAGCACTGCAAAAGTTTCTGTAAAAGGAAACTCAAAGACACATCAAAAAAAACAATCTCACTTTAATGCTTGCTGTGTTTATGATCTGCAAGAAAGCTACTTTAACCACTTTTTTTGATCAATTTTACTGATAAACAAACCACACTTTTGCCAGCAACATCGGAAACAGCTACATGCTCTTCCCTTCCCCTTTGATTTCTGCAGCATCTTATTCTAGCACCGCTTCTCCCATGCACCCCCTTGAATCCTCTGGGTTCCTTAGAAGCCTTTGATGCAGTAAAACCACAGACACTCATGCATACAGAAAGAGCCCTCAGCCAAGCAACAATACATATAGGAAGAAGCTTAACTGACATATACAAGAAACTCAACTCCACAGTAAGCCCTGGGTCTTTTTTACAGTTTTACTGGGCCATTGAGAGTCAGGTGTTCAAGTCATTGGTGAACTTCAAGGAATTCTCCATCAAGGGCTGTTTTCTGATGTACTCAAGGGTTTGTCTAGACTTGAATTTTGTACTAATGTAGTTACTTTGCTGAAGAATTAAATCACCTCACAAAGCGCCACCACCTAGGATACAAGTGGGTTTGCACGCTCCCATGGTAAAGCACTCTTAAAGCACCAGATGTGACCAAAGTATGGGAGACTGTCACAACAAGCAAACCAAAACAAGCCTTATGCCATACGTGTGCAAGGCTTAAATCAAACCTCACCGAGTTAGGACAGACACTATTTTCATACTGTTAGCCTAAAACACTTTGAGCAAGACAAATTAGTCTTTTTAAAACTTCATTATAAAACCACAATCAAGAAGTCGACGGTGACTCTGAGGCATCCACGCTATACTAGATAGCAATATTATTTTCTCCCGCAGTGCCCTTCAACTGAGAAATAAAAATAAAGTAAAATAAAATATAAAATATAAAATATA
>NW_010222516.1:0-2164 GCF_000695765.1 Mesitornis unicolor | reverse complement strand
GAGGTCCCTTCCAACTCGTAATATTCTGTGAAAATCATGTTCAGCTGAAAAATCACATTGAATGAGAGTTGTAAAGGACTACAATTTCTTGACAGTGCTCGTTAGCACTTACTTAAGCAAAGCCTCAGAGAATTCCTTTGGACAAAGAATTAATCTTTTACTGTGAGAGCAGGATAGCATGAACACCCCCCACCTTCCCCCACTGTATATTTTATTATTTTTCCGTAATGTCCTAGATACATCAATTACAAATTGAAGACACTTCCAACTGTGCAATAATATGCAGGAAGTGTAAAGAAGCAACAAAATTAAAGAACAAAAAAAAAAAGGAGAAAACCTCCGAAACCAACCCAAAAAATCCAAACATACAGCTAGTTTCACTGCAAGAATACCTTGCACATACTACACAAAGTAAATGGAGCATGTCCTTTCTGATCTTGTATCCCATTACTCAGTTTGGTTAAAATTCATGATTTTTCATGTTTCCAGGTTTTTTTCTTATTCTGAAATACAACTGGACCTTACCTACCATCTTTCTGATAAGGAGGAATCCATGCAGTACCTTACTAGAGCTCTTTCACAGTATGTTTTTGATTATGTTAGTTTTGTAGTTACATCCTTTGTAGGACTGATATCTTGCTTGCTTTGATGTGAACAATGTATTATTGATTTCCCAAAATGTCAGACAATTTAATATTTTTCTTTTTCTTTTTTATTGTGGCTTTTGCTGAATGAACACTCTACATCCACACAAAAGCCTTCAGTTAACACCACTGCTTAATATTTTCATGTTTTATCTTTGTGGGGTAAATTGTGATAATGATCTGACCCAGAAATAAAATTTAGTTATGCTTTCAGTTGTGCTTTCCCATCTGGCTTTCAAGAGCTTTCCTAGCTGCACTGACTCTGAAAAACTAGTAAAGAAGAAAAGGTAAGTCAGAGCAAAGGAATCTCTCTCTCTTCTCCATAATGATATGAAGTCCACTCTGGGGGTCATGACAGAACCCTGTCTGACAGAATACTTCGGTAGTCAGAGTATATGAAAGCAACATACACTATGAATGAAATTAAATTAACAGACAACTGCCTAGATTAGTTTTACAGATAGGAAATTAAACACCTTTCATGTGAACAGAATTTTAAAGAGCTGCCAGATCTTTGTGTGTGTGAGTTTTACATGGAAATACCGAAATAACTCCATCTGGACCAATACAATTGCTTAACACTTTAGCCACAAAGTAATCTAACAGAAACTCACATCTATAACTTGCCTGTATGAGCTGATAAGCAGCAGTGGCAGAGCTGCTCAATATTATGGGCATTCTGTAAGATTTCCAAGGGAACCAGATCTCTTACTTCATACTGTTTTACACAAAACGATGAGAAGATCTTGTATTATAGTAAGAGGGAGAGAATATTCTCCCACTACAGAAAAATATCGTATCTTGTTTAGAACTTGCCGTAGAGAAAGATGCTTTGTCACTTTGGCTACCACACATGAAAGAGAAACAGGCCTCCAGTAGGAGAGCGTAACAACCAGGGAAAGTCAGAATGTAGAGCTCTGTGATCATTAATTAGACATGAACCTGTGACTACTCTCATCACCCTGAGAGCGCAAAAACAATCCTTCACTCATCTGACTCGCATTTTATGACTCTTAATTATGCTTCCTCAGGGTAAATCTATAAAGCAGCAACAGATTAACCCACCTGAGAAACAGTTTATTCAATGAATCACCAAATGATTTGCAGGATGCTGATAATGCTAAGAGAAAGCATGATTACAGCTGTTCATTTGAATGTAACTAGGACTGATCTCATTTTAACCGCAAATTTTTATTTTTGAATAGTTACTTCAGATACTTTTTATTATTGCATTCTACTCTTAGTATAAAGGTTAGTGGCTTTCTCTGCAGAGAAACTATATAATCCAGAATTTAATGCAAGTTTTTTGTATACTTCTAAAGCTATACTTATTTCTATTTTCATAATGCTGGATACAACTAAGATCCTGAAGAAAAATGGGTGATGCTGGAAGTGCCACAGCCAGTATTTCACGAGGATCACCACAAAACTGATAACTATCTCAAGTTGTATTATAGCATGTGTATACGTGTACATAGCATGTGTATTATCATGGGGGATTCCCTTCTCAAGGGAACGGA
>NW_010222515.1:0-2166 GCF_000695765.1 Mesitornis unicolor | reverse complement strand
AGATGTGTAGATGTGGCGCTTAGGGACATGGCTTAGTGGTGGCCTTGGCAGTGTCAGGTTTACAGTTGGAACTGATGGTCTTAAGGTTCTCTTCCCTTATGATTCTATGGTTCTATGCAGGCAAAGCTTAAAATGTTTAATTTACCATGTCTCAAGAACTGTTATGACCTCCAGCTTCCAATACTCTTTGGAGAGATTTTTTATCTCAATTCAGAATGCTACCTTGTCTATCACTGACACAAGGTGAGACAAACATTTCCAAAGAAAAGTAAGTCTTTCATGAGGCTTCTAAATATGTATCATTCATTTCATTTTCAGCACTGCACGCTCTCGGGTTGTTCCCATTCATCTGACAGCACAAGAAACCATAAAAGTCACTAGATGTGAAAAATGTGCAAGTTATCGTGTCATCCATCGCACGTGCATCTGCATTTGTGTGCATATGCATGCATTTAAGGCATCTACGTGAATTATAGAGAGTTCACAACAGCAACTCTTGGTGCTTTAGGGACAACACGAAGCACAATTAGTTTCAGTCAACACTGTCACTTATCTATTTTACTTCTAAGCAGTTAAATAACATTGAGTTTTTTCTACAACAAAACCCATCATGTAAGGTCACAGATGAACACTGACACAATGAAAGCTGACAGAAAGGACTAACAAATCAAGAAGGCAGCATTCAAATTATTGATTAGTAGATACTGAAACACTCGTTATACAGCTTAGTCAAGCTAAATTGAGGTCATTTAGGCACAAATTTCACTGTCCAATACTGACATTTTTTCCAGCCATTCAGTCACAAGCACTTCTCTTACAAGCTACACAAACAAATTGTGACCTGAATCATTTCCAGCTCCACTGGAAACAAGTAGATTTGATCCAAAACTTGTGATCTTCATTCACCATTTCTGTATCAGTATTTCTATGCCTATAACAGCAAATAAACAGTCTCAATCTGCCTATTAGCTAGGAATTTAACTTATATGCCTCAGCTTCCCAAACTGTTCTGTCTCTTGCACAGTTCATCAAAAAGACAAATGAACTGATCTCGCACAGCATGGGGATATAGAAAAATATCACAAAATTTTTGCTTTAGTCATACAGACTTCTTGACTGGATTTAAAGCAGTTAATGCCATGTGGGCAGACATAAAAAACAGCAAAAATATGTGAAGACCTTCACTTTGCCCAAACTGTGCTAAAGTGCAGTAAAATGAAGGCATAGGATGAAACCTCATAAAGACAAACAGCAGACATCTGCTTCTGCTTCATTCTTCCCCCAGATGTACTGTTTACAGGTATTTGCCTCAAGGGACAGGAGAGAAACCTCTCAACTGTTTTTCACCAAATATAAAATACTCTGCAGTGAAGGGAATCTCTACAGCATTCTTGAGCACAGAATGACCATAATACAGTGACGAGTTGCTGCACTGTGATTATAAAATTTTAATTCTGTAAAGAGTTTTTGTCTACTGAACACCCTCTGATAAACCTGATGTTCAACAAACTGAAGCTTTTCCAATGCTAGAACCTTCCTTTACTCAGAAGAATTGGAAAAAGTCTTCAAACCTCCTAAAATGAAGAGAGAGAAGAGGCAGAAGAGATTATGGAACAAACAGATAAAATTATCAATAGCACATTATGTGCACTGGTTGAGACTCAACCATTTAACTTGAATTCAGAGATTAAATAATTAAAATTAAAGTGCTATGCAACTATCTTTATACCACTTAGCCTTTTTAGACTGAAAAATGTGACAACAAATTTTTTAAATGGTTGTGAGAGACATCTGGGGAACTGGAGGACTGTATGCTGGCTCTATACTGCTGAAGTCATTTAAAACTCTAAATTATGTGGAAATATGGATACATATCATAGCCTGGGGAACAATCAATGTGGCTTCTATAAAGGGAAGCCATGTCTCGAAACCACGGAACTTCTTTGAAAGATTTGGTAAGCATTTGAATAAAGGAGATTTGGTTGATTAGTCTACTTGGATTTCTAAAAGTAACATAACAAGGTCCCTCATCAAAGGTTCTTGAGGATGTCTCAGAAGGCAGAAATTAATTAGTAGCTGGTTAAGAGATACAAAAGAGGCAAAGAATAAATGCTTAGTTTTCACAGTGCACAGAGGTCATTAATAAGTCTGACAGATCAGAGCTGG
>NW_010222514.1:0-2164 GCF_000695765.1 Mesitornis unicolor | reverse complement strand
GAGGTGGGGGCTCCGTGCACCAAAACACACCCGCACGCACCCAAAATAAAACACTCCCGGGCTTTGTGCGGCGCACAAAGGAGAGCCCGGCGGTGATGGAGCCGGGCGATGTGATTTACTCACCTGCCTTCCAGCCTCCCCTGGGTTTCTATGGGGTAAGGGGGAGGGGAGGGCTGCCCTTTGGTTTTACACACACCCTGGCTTTGTTGCTGTCCCCCCTTCTCTTGAGCCGGCATCTTCTGGGTGATCCTTAACCTCGCCACTGGCTGATGTCCCTTCTCCCCATCCCAGCGCTGGGTGTCCCCGTTGAGTGCTGATGGTCCAGGCTTTTGGGTCCTGCAGCTCCCTTCCCTTTAAGGGAGGCAATTCAGGGTCCTCCCTTTGAGGTGAGCTCCCCTTTGCACATCCCTCCCCTAATTTGTCCCTCTCTGCTTCCCTCCCCTGGGTCTGTGTTCCCCTTGCACAGAAGAGATGTCACCTCCGTAAGCCCCACTCATGGTGGTACAGGAAGCCAGCTCCAACAGCTCATCCAACCCTCACAGCCAAGGCAGCATCTCTCAAAGGCTTCAGAAAGGCAACAACCCTCCTACAGCCCTGCTGGGCTTCAAAGCCTTACAGTGCTGACACATCTGGGCAGTCCCCATCAGCTGTCCTCTTGTGGCTTTAGTGCCCATACTGCTTCATGGGGCTGCTCTGGTGCCTCTGATGGACTTGGGTACCTGCACCCGCTAGCAGAGCACATCTGCACTGACTAAGTTGAGGTTTTTGGTCATTAGCCACCAGTTTTTCTGTGCTCAGCTCCTACAGTGGTGTTTCCACCAATGCCATTTCACAGGAGTAGAAAGAGGGCATTTCTATTGCCAGGCCTCTCCAAAGCTTTCTCAGAGGCAGCAGAGGATCCAGTGATAAAAACAGTCCCTCTCCTTTATGGATTAAAGAAAAGAGACCAAATAACTGCAGGTACAGAGGTTTCTTCCCAGTTCAGCAGAAGGCTCTCACAGGGCATCTCTTGGAGAGGGGAGGTGGTACAGCCTAACACACACCAACAGCAGCCCATCAATTTGGTCTTTACATACTCCCCAGCACCTCTGCTCCACTGCAACACCTCGAGCCTTTCCATGTTCCCTTCAGTACAGCTCCTACTGCCTGTTTCCCCTCCCTAGATTAAGGATTTTGGAAGCAGTGCTCCTTTGTGCTCTCTTGCAAAGGAGGCCTGGTCCTATGCAGGTCATACGGGTACCAGCACTGTGACCTGGCTGCACACACTCCCAAGCTGTCATCCCAAAGTGACACTAAGTGGTCCTGTGCTCAAAGGTGCCACACTCCTCCTTAAAACATCACCTTGTATACCTCAGCAGAGACATGTCCTAAATCCAGATGCTGCTACTGTGTGATAGTTAATTATAAAAATACCTTGAGAGCAGCTGATATGATGCATAAAAAGGGATGAGGGAGTGCAGACATCAGGTTCTCCTCTACTACTGCTCACAGCACCAGCCTGGAGAGCTGACGCTTTTCTCTGGACCTCACTTTCCCCATCAGTACAAGGGAGGCAGTGACTCCAGCTCACTCCTTTAAGAGCTGATGAGTGAAGAGAAGAAGGTGCTCAAAGTGCCAAGTAACAGCTCCGACTCCAGAGCTGGATGGAGACCCGGCTCCTGACACGGCTGCCTGCTCGTGCAGCTCCTTGGCTATCCAAGACAGCCTACTAAATTATGCAAAACCTTTGAGTGAGCCTGGCTTAATTAAGTTTTAATTTTAGTAAATTGCCAGAGTGGGAGTGGTGGAATCTGCGAACCATTACTCCTGCTTGTTTTGGATTTTATTTGGAAATAAGACACTTCATTACATCTCTGTAAACAAGATCTACTCAGAAAGGAGAACTGGTGCAGAGGATCAATACAGAAGTGGGAAGAGGAGGTGGGGAGACAAGCAAGCCAGTGAATAACCCAGAGATTCATAAAAAACTGCCCAAGGGCTGCCTATGCTGCACTCGACTTCTCCCCAACCTTCCAACAGTCAAAATGTACCAATGTCATCTTGAAACTCACAGCACTATCGCTATCCATGGCAATGCTGTGGTCTTCTGCATGAGGCCACATCTGCCTAGGACATTTTGTCCATGTCCTGGTGTGAGCTGAACAGAACTGATTTCCTATTGAGT
>NW_010222513.1:0-2161 GCF_000695765.1 Mesitornis unicolor | reverse complement strand
TCCAACTCCTAATATGCTGTGATTCTGTGACAAGGTGAAAGAAGTCAAGGTAAAAGTTCACTTCAGGAAGAGATGTGTCACTTTCCTCCACCTCTGTCTGCCTTTTCAAAACAGCAGAACAGACTGCTGCTTTGGGCTCCACAAGTATGGGATAGACCCAAATCCATTTCTTGCTGCCCTCACCTCAAGGCTACTGGTTATTCTGAAGTAAGCTTCTTCCTCTCTTGATAAAGCTATGTCACCTTTGAAAAACATTTTCCAGTTAAACTATTACATCTTCAAGAAAGCATGAATTTTATTTTTTACAAACCAATTACTTCCACTAAAAAAACTCAAACCAACCCATAAAACAAATAAAAATACTCTTGTTGTTTTCTGTCCTGCCTTGCTGCACAGCCATTACCCACAACCTCAGTGGTATCTACCGCACAGCTTTTGTTCCCACTTAGCAGGAAGCTCACTGCTTTGTACGCCTCCTTGGCTCATTCTCTCACCACTTTAACCAATGGAGAAGTTGCTGTTGAACTCACTAACTCATTTCATTTATGGAGCATTTTTCATTTAATTTCTTTCTCAAGACTCTGTGCAGCTGGCATTAGTTTTCTTCATGCTTCCTGCTCATTCAGACCCATATTCTCCTTTGAACACTCACTCAGTGCCTTCACTAGTTACCTACTCCATAACCTCTACTGTCCTTCCTTCTTAAGTGCTAAGAAAGTTAAGATCTATGTTCTGTCATTTAATATTATTCTCTTCCAGTACATTATCAGGTTTATATTACTTTTGTAATCCTGAGGACACCATTTTGTCTATAGCCATGCTACCCATGATGTCAGACCAGCTTATATCCACTCACTCTTCTTCATCTACTACTTTCACAATCAACTCATTTATACATCATGCTAACTTCAAATTTGCTTCTCTTAGCACTCCTGTTAATATGTCTAGAAATATGGAATACTTAGCTTCATCTTCTCAAGCTATGCACCATTTCTTTCTGCAAAACTTACATCTTTTAAAATTTTACTTGTGAACACTCACTTCTCTAGCAGCCTCTTCTAATCTTGTGTTAAATCTCTCTTCTCCAATGTCTATTGTACTACTGTGCTTCTTTCATATTTTAGCTCTGCAGGAAATGGTTTTCTCTCATTCTGTATAAGGAATCATTCACAATAGCTTCTATTAAGATATGTTCGATCTCTGTGCCATATATAAACATATACATGTGTATATTAATTGTTTTGGACTAGTATGTCTACAGATGGTACAAATTGCAGACATTAGATCAACTTTATAGATCCGCAATGTAATCAATACAGTTTTTCATTCCATTTAAGAAAATGATCATCCTACATGTAAGCACATAGAAATACTCTTAATTTGTACAAAAATATTTTGCATCTCTCTAATATAACTAACCTTTCTCCTTCCTGTAAAAGAAATAGCCTTTCTGGTGTTGTTTAGAAGGATCATTAGTGTACTGGGTTCCATTAAGCAAAAGATTGCTTTTGTATAATCTCATTTTAATTGAAATATCTTCAAAGTGAGGATTTGAGGTGGATTTTGGGTTGAGGTTTTTTTGCGTTGATACAGTCCAGTCCAGTACCCATGTAAATAATTGGTGCGTTTAAATATATTTGGCAGTCCCAATTAAAAAAGGCTCATAGTTCATGGAATAGGAAATTAATCATCCAACTCTGTGAAAATATAAGTCTTGGTATTGTTTTGGATAGGGCCTTGGAGGAATACCTCTTCATAGTTTGAAAGTCCTCTAGCATTATTTTTGGTTACTAATTTACTGTGTCTGGGTTTGCATCTTAATGAACTGTTCTTTCATGGACTAAGCTTTTTCTGCCCTGGTGCTGGTACACCAAGCAAATTATTTTAAACCAGAAATAGCTAGTCTGAAAAGTTGGCACCGTGTTGAATACAGCTGATGTCTTTGTAAAATGGGACAGCAATATGACATGTATTATTATCAGCTACTGCTTCTCACTATGTACTCTAGTTCATTCTGATGTAAGAGCCAATGCCTCAGCTCTCACTACACGTACTATAAACTTACCTGTTGAGCTTTCAACCCTCTGAACAAAGAAGAACTTTCTCAAAGGGCCTCGTAATAATGGAAGTATATCATAGAATCATAGAATGGTTTAGGTTG